>NC_137788.1:70730527-70933027 GCF_963383645.1 Muscardinus avellanarius
TTATAGAAAAGATAGAGAAAGAGTGTACTCATGGTAGAGTAAATCAGAGAACTTTTTACAAGATTGTAATTCATTTTATTTTACATCAACTTGTACCCTTTTGACATGTCTATAAAAGTCCGAATGTTTATAGTAGATGTGTATATAATATCGCATTACACCTCATAACCAAGATAAACTGGCAAGAACTCTAAAGCTCAATAGGAACAAGATTGCCTTTATCTCCTGAAACTGTCATTTTAATTTTCCACACTAGACGATGCTATGGATGCAAAATGACTTAAGTTCCTGGTGGCTGTTAGACCACAATCTTGTAATGTTTTGAATTTAGTACCTAATCAAATTGCTTTGCTTTCAGTATTCTTATCTTGATTTATGTGAGTTGGTATATGGTACCCTCCTTAGTATACCCAAAGGAACAGTGCATTTTATAGCATTCTAAATACAAATCATACTTCCAGATTTATGCTGTGGACAATGCAACCAAACCAGTAAGAAGGAATTTAAAATAAATCCACATACCAAAAAAAAAAAAAAAAAAAAGAATTAAACAACCTGGCCTATGGCTGGCCTTGATGTGCCCTAGGATACCATCACTAAGCCAGAGTGCTGGAGCAGGGCACAGTCATCAGCCGGCAATTTCAAAGTTACCTTCTGTGGACTTGGAATTAAATGCCCAGTTAATACAAAGGGAAATTTCCCTTGTGCAAAATCTAATCAAATGTAATATGTCTATATTATAACTACCATTTCTATGACTATTATAATTCAAGTTCCTAATTATGAGTTCAGTTCATAAAAAGAAAATAGGCTTTCATTTGAGAAGCATTTTAAGTCAGAAATGGAAAAAAAACACATTTAAGTACACAGGTTTCAATTCATTATTCTGTTTATTTCCATACTCATTATGGCCCCAATTCAGCCCCTCAGATACTGATATTCAATTCCCCATTCTGTCACGTCTATATACAAATCTTGCGTTTGGCAAAAGTAGGAAATACAGGAAAATGATTTCTGAGAAGGGGAAAAAATAAACTATTTATATAGTAGGTTTGAAAAACATTATCTGAAGCAAGACTAAATATACAGAAGTAAATAATTGCAAGTCAGAGTGTTTAATAAAATAATCAACTTCTGAATTTCTATTGCTTTCCACATAATGTTCCCTTGCAGTTTTCTCCACACAGGCAACTGCTGTGTCTGCGTTTAGCTCGGTGTTAGCTGGATTATAGATAGTTTTACTTGGTGCCATTAACTATACACTACCTAACTCTAAAACACTCCAAGAATTGCTATTTTAGAAAAACTTACCGTAGCCAATTTAAAAATCAGTCAAATTAAAAAATATATAGATTTTGTTTTAAATATCAATAAGTTCATTTACATAAAAACACTCTAAACACACACACACACACACACACACACACACACACACACACACACACACAGTCCTGAGGCCAGACCAAAAAAACAGATTTAACTTTTAATGGCTCAATCATCTTAGAATCTCAGAGTAGTTCATAATTCTTTAAATGTTTCTTGTCTATACATAAACCCACAGTGTCTATTATTGTAAACCAGAACACTGATTTTAACTGAATATTGAATGGAACTATGCACTTAGATATAGGAAGGCTGGCCAGGCGTGGTGGCTCACACTTGTAATCTCAGCATTTGGGAGGCTGAGGCAGAAGGATTGCACAGGTTCGAAGCCAGCCTCAACTACTTAGTGAGGTCCTTTGCAACTCAATGAGGCCCTGTTTCAAAATAAACAATAAAAAAAAAAAAAAACGGCTGAAGGTGTCTTTTGGAGGTACAATGTCCCTGGGTTCCATCCCCAGTACTGAAAAAAAAAAAAAAAAAAAAAAAAGCCCTGGCAACAGACAGGCTCTCAAGACAACTGGTGTTCCCTGGAGGACAAAAGGCTGGGAAGAATAGATGTTAAGTTTCCCTGGCTCTTAAAAGACATTAGAGGAGGAAATGTGTAAAAGGTTGGTAAGAAAATGAGAGATCAGAACCAACAGTGCTATGCGATTATGTTTAACAAGGGAAGGCAATGAAACATCAAGAGAGCATAAAAAGTCATCATTATATTTGTGGAGCATAAGTTGGGGAAGTTGAGCTTCCCAATAGAAAATGTTATTTGCAGACCCAGAAATGCCCATGTGATAGTGTTTTGCCACATTTGGGCAAGGGAAGATACCTGTGACTGATTTCAGTGACTGAAAAGATACCCAGAAAGCTCCATTTAAATACTTTTGTTAAAGTCCTTCAATAATTATAATATACAAGTTTTAAGAAATGTAAAATTAAGAAAGAAAAATCTATTCACAACTTCACTCACCTCTGTTTCTGTACAGTGCACTTTTCATGACATGAAATATATATTGATATATTCTGTACCTATTTGCTAACCATCATGTTGAGAATTTCCAGAACATAATAGGGCTTGATTAAATGCTCTTAAAAATTAATTTGCACAGGAGAAGGTGTTACTCTTGAACTTATTTTCTTTTGAGTTTCAGAAAATATATTGTCATTAATTTTTTAAAATTATGTAAATAGGGATGGTTTTTAAAGAGAAATCATTTGAAAATAAACTTAAGTGTTTACACTTAATATGGTAGGTGCTGAGAACTGTAGTTTGACTGCTATACATTTAATAACTTCATAATTTATATTCAATGAAAGAAAAAAATGAGACATTTAATGAGTTTAAGGGCTTTAGTGAAGCAATGATCAGACAAGGAAAGGTCGAGGACTTTGCTGCTGGCAGTGAAGTTACACCTCAAATTCTATCCTTGGGTCAGAGCATCCTCACTGTTCCGTAGAAAGTAGAAAATGTCAGGAGGTTATTTCCAGTGACAGCGAGGCTGGTAACTAGGAGGGGAACTCAGAGATGAACAGAACCACTTCCCAAACAAGGGTGAGCTGTGTGGGCTGGTGCTCAACATATAAGAATTAATAAGAATTAAAACACGAAGAGCATTGACCTCAGGGAAAAAGAGAGCTGAAAAAAAATGTATACAGTTTTTTAATAAGTAATCTGTGGAAGTTAGAGTGGTGGGTATCTAGTTCTACATAGGAAACAGCTTTGAGTGTAATGGGAAGCCAGTTGAGTTTGTTCTAAGACAGAAAGTAATGCAAGTTTTAGGATGTGAAAAATTTAAAGAAGCAGAGGTTGAGCTAGATGGTCTCATTCATGGATATTATTATATTACAAAAATGTGATTGTAAAATGAGTATAATCAGAAATTGACATACTTATTAAATATGTATTTGTTAAACATAAATTCACTTTGACATTAGAACCATAGAAAAAATAATAAAATTTTTTCAACAATTTAAATGCTCTGACAGCAATAATTGTAGCTACTAATCTTTTAATCTAAAGTTTCATAAATCAGCAATCCCATTTTGCCTATCATCTAAATATTTCCAGCACACATATAGCTTATAACTTATGTAACCAGGATTCAGAACTGGGTTTGTGAGGAACCGTCACCTTACCAATAGAAGACACTAGCCAAATATATGAAGTAAAACTAGATGGAAATTACTACCTAAAAAATTCATTGTTTTGTGCATAATTTTTAAATATAAATTGGGACTGTTAGGTCATACAGTTATTTTTTGTTGTTGTTGGTACTGGGGGTGGAACCCCCAGGTATCACTAAGTAGCTGAGACTGGCTTTGAACCTATGTGATCCTCCTGTCTCAGTCTCCCAAGCGCTGGGATTACAAGCATGCGCCACCACGCCCAACCTCATAAAGTTATTTTGTAATGCAGAGTTTTTTGTAAAATATTTCTACATGATTATTTCATTTAATTCTTTTGTCCATACCATGCCTCTTAGAATCCCCAATTCTTTCCACTGTGTGATAATGTACAATTGGCCTATCCTTCAGTTTCCTACAATGTAAAACAAATAAAATACTTGTTTTGCTTAACTTACCCTTAAGATACTTACTGATAAAAACAACATGAGCCTGATGAATTATAAGTCTATGTGGATAATCAGAACAGCTAATGATCATTGATCTCTTATCAAATGCAAGTTGCTCTGCTTAGTGATTTAGCAGCACTGTTAAGATTAAATAAACTTTACAATTGTCTTAGTATTATTTCGAGTTTCAAAAAACATAGATACTATTATCACTTTTATTTTAAGATAGTCAAAACAAGATCAGAGAGCTATATGTTTTTTCTTAAACATAGAGTTCTTAAGCCCAATTCTTGAAAATACTTAGTTATATAAATTTCACTCAATATTATTATACTACTTATATTAACCTTAACAGGTTTGGTACTAGTTAAATTTTTATTTAATATTCTTATAGCTACACAACAGTCAAAAGAACCCTGCACATATTTCATAGTTCACAGGACACACAGAGATCTTTAACTGCATGTTCATCCTCTTCAAAGAGTACACTAGAATGAAACTAACTATGTATTGTACTGAATTTAATTAGAAACCCAGATTATGTAGAAAATCACCACACTTACTACATCTGAGAGGACATTCTTTTAAAGTTCTTTATTTTTCCCCTAAGAAATCTCTACCAGTTACAAGTATTTAGCAGCATGGCTTTCTGAATTACTCATGTTTTTATCAGTGAAGAGTTATCACATTCCCCCAAGCAATGGTACCATAAATCCATGCCACAACAATTTTCTTTGTCATCTTTCACAAAATGTCCACTGAAACACTAGTATGCCTAAAAGGCAGAATAACAGTGGGTGAATTTAAAGTATTTATGCTTAATCCACACAACTTTCGCAAAGATAAGGGTTTAAGACATTCTGGTGGTCTAATAATAATGATATCCTGGAACAACATAAGAGATTCTCCATAGGAGAATTTCCAAGAATATCATTACAGTAGAAATTAATTGAGTTTCCAGTAAGTAACAAATGCAATACCTTTTTTAAGAGAAACAGGAAGTTAGGGTAAGAGCAGTTTGCATAGTTTAAGGAGGTCCTGGCTTTCCCTTATTTTACCAAATACAAGCATTGGAACCTTAAACTCTTAAATGGACAGATGGACGGGGTGGTGAACTCCTATAATCTCAGTATTTGGGAGTTTGACACTGGAAGATCACAGGTCAACCTCAGCAATTTACGAGAGCCCTCAACAAGTTAATGAAAACAATAATAGCCAAATTATAGAACCAGCCTAGCTGAATCAACATACAAATGAATCACAAAGCTGTAGTATGTACCCAAAATGAAATTTCACTCAGCCATTATGAAGAACAACATTATATATTTTATAGTTATGTATTTCACAGGAAAATGGATGGAACGAGACATTATGCTAAATGAGATTAGCCAGTCTCCCAAAGTGAAGAGTTGTACATTTTATTTCATATGTGGAATCTAGCTAGAAGTTGGGGAAAAGGGTAATCTCAGATAGACAAATAGAAACTCGAGTGGAGTAATGGAGGGGGTTTATCAAAGGGAGGTGGAGGATAATTAAGGTAGCAGTTGAAATAATGCTATATATGTATATCAATTACCAATTCCAGTTTTAAAACCATGTACAGGGAAGGAAAGAGAGAGGGTAGGACCTAGAAGGAAGTGTTGTGAGCATGTATATCTCTATCACCCTATACATCAGTCTGATATATAATTACAATGCACTAATAAAAGTATAAAAATAACTATTAAGTGAAATAAATTTTTATTCTTTACCGACTAATATAGTGTGAGTCTGCAATATATCTGAAAACTATCCTATGACTTAGAAATGCATACTCCTTTGTTTTTATGAAAAAATAATATTAAAAGATTAGCAGTGTTCACCGGGCATGGTGGTGCATGCTTGTAATCCCCGCACTTGGGAGGCAGAGACAGGAGGATCACGCAGGTTTGAAGCCAGCTGTGCTGGCTTAAGAGACCCTGTTTCTAAATAAAAAGTATAAAATAGGTCTGGGAGTGTAGTCCGGAGGTAGAGGGGTTTCCAGGAACCCCAGTACCACCAAAAAAAAAAAAAAAAAAAAAAAAAAAAATTAGCAATGTTTATTTTACAGTACCTTGGGAAATTTCCCTGGAAAAGCCTAGAACCTATGATTCCTAGAAAAGAAGATATAGTTTGGCCCCCACTTTGAAACGCTTGAAATATGTGATCTAAAGTAAAATCTAATAGCCGGGCATGGTGATGCATGCTTGTAATCCCAGCACTGGGGAGGTTGAGACCAGAGGATCCCTCTTGGCGGAAAGCCTTAGCTACTACTTAGTGACACACTCTGTTACTTAGTGAGACCCTGTTTCAAAATAAAGAAAAAAAAGTATATAGGGCAGGGGGTGTAGCTTGGAGGTTGAATGCCCCTGGGTTCCATTAACAGACTCACAAAAAATAAAATAAAATAAAATAAAATAAAATAAATAAAGTAAAATCGAAAAATAGTAATATGGATGGTATCTCCAAATTTAATCTTAGTTTCTTAAAGTCAAACACATATACAAGTAAACCAAAGCTTGATAAAAACTTTTTAAATTCTTGAGATATGTGACCCAAATAAAATCTATAAGTTGTATCTCAGGACTCAATCTTTATAGCTTACAAATCAAAGACATACACGAGAAAAATAAACCAAAGTTGAAATAAAAATTCAATACAAAAATCTTAAGGTTCTTTGAACAGATTGTTAGTAGAATTATAGATATTAAAGTTGCTGCTGGCAAGGGCTCCAAAAGAAGTGAGAAGCATTTAAAGAAAATCCCGAATTACCTAAACAAAAGTAAAAATTACTACAAGCAGATTTTAAGTAGAAATACGGACTTTAATAGCCCAGTGAGAGCTCAGAGGGAAGTGAGAAACATCTTGTTGAAAACGAGGGAGGCAATTTCCTACATTTTATGTAGTAGTCATAGATCAGTAAATTTGAGTCCTAAAATGAACAACTCGTAAACAATGCACTTGAGTATTTAGATCAGGTTATTTCCAAGTGAAATGTTGAAGGTGTTGCCTTATTTATTTTTGCTAGGAATCGTAAAATGTGAGAATCAAGTGATAATTGAGAGGTGAACAGTTAAGGTAGGAGAAAGAATATCTCATACCTGCATAGATGGATCATTTAAGTTTATATGCATTTATATTTATCTATAATGAAGTAAAATAAAGTAGTATAACAAATTGTAAGTACTCAATTCAGTCAAATTTACAAAACAAACCATACATCATATGATGCTTTAAAAATTAGCTAAAATTTCAAGAAGCTTTATCTTTAAAATTTAGAAAACTCAGCTTATTGCTTGTACAATCAAATTTCATGGAAACAATGAAGCACTTCAGTAAGAATACAACTGTACAACATTAGTAAAAAATCAAATTTAAGATTGATTGTTTTCTTTAAATTTTATGCAGAGAATATGTGCATGCAGTGAACCATTTTAACCAAAACACTCAATAAGGGCATGAACATGTCAAATTAGTGCTCTATCTTGAACCTAATTTTTAAGTAGTCAATAAACTTTATTTCCTTTTCTGCTAAGTATTTTGAGGTATATTATACATTTTATTTTATTTTTTTATTATTTATTTATTTATTATTTTTGGTAGTACTGGGGTTCCTGGAAGCCCTTCAATCTCCGGGCTACACTCCCAGACCTATTTTATATTTTTATTTGGAAACAGGGTCTCATAAGCCAGCGCGCGTAGCTGGCTTTGAACCTGCACGATCCTCCTGTCTCTGCCTCCCAAGCACAGGGATTACAAGCGTGCGCCACCACGCCCGGCTTATATTAAACATTTTAAAGTAACACATATTAAGAGAAATTTTGTAAATATTTCCTAAAGAAATTAATCAAGTATTTCAGTGCATTATGAAAATAAATTATTTTAAAATGCATTGTAAAATGCTCACTGATATTTTGTGTTATGCTTAATGTTTTTCTTGTATATATTTAATAGAAATATATTATTATTTTTGCTTTTGTTTTTGCATTATAAATAAAATAATAATTTTTGCACATAATAAAATAAATTATGTTGATAATGGCATACATGCACACAATACATGGTACCCCCTCCTTCTCATTTCCCTCCCTCCCAATACAAAATACTCATATTGACAAAGGTATATCCACATAGTTTATGGTACTATTTTCACTAATGAACCTCAGGCTTTCTTTTCACTTACCCTTCCTCCTCACCTGCGCTTCATTTATAGAAAATGAAACTAAGCCTTTACCTCTCACCCTGCACAGAAAACAATTCAAGATGGCTCAAAGACCTGGAAGTTAGACCAGGTCTAAGCAGTATCCCAAATACTCCCTAGCTTGAGCATATTAGAGAAAAAAAATATATATGGCCCTTCTCTTTCTGTGCTTAGATAATCTCCCTTAATGTGAGTTTCTCCATGTCCTTCCATCTTGCAAGCAACATAATTTTGTTCTTTATTGCTGAGTAGAATTCCATTTGGTGTATTTCCCATAATTTTGTAATCCAATCATCTGTTGATGGACACCTAGGTTGGTTCCATAGTTTTGCTATTGTGAATTGTGCTGCTATAAACATAAGTATGTATACATTACTATAGTTATTTGGTTTCAACCCCTCTGGGAAGATACCCAGTAGTGGTATAGCCAGATCATATAGTGGATCCATTCTCAGTTTTCTAAGAAATCTCCACATTGATCTCCACAAAGGCTGAACTAGTTTGCAGTCCCACCAACAGTGTAGAAGAGTCCCCATTTCCCCACATTGTCTCCAACATTTATTGTTGTCTGACTTCCTTATGCTTGCCATTCTGATTAGAGTTAGATGGAATTTCAGTATAGTTTTCATTTGCACCTCCCTAATTGCAAACGATGTTGAACATTTTTTCATGTATTTATTGTCCATTTGAATCTCTTCTTGTGAAGTGTGTATTTAATTCAGTTGCCCATTTCTTGATTGGGTTATTTGTTTTGATAGTGCCTATACACATTACTTAAAAGTCTTTTAAGGTTTTGCATATTTTGGATATTAGTCCTCTGTTAGAAGGATAGCTGGTAAAGATCTTCTCCCATTCTGTTGGCTTTCTCTTGACTCTTGATGATTTCCTTTGATGAGCAGAAACTTTTTAGTTTGATGCTATCCCACTTGTTAATTCTTGTTTTAATTTTCTGAGCTCTGGAGGTCCTGTTAAGGAAGTTACTAGCTGTGCCTACATGTTGGAGTGTTGAACCTATACCCTCCTTTAATAGCCTCACAGTCTCTGATCTAACTTGCGGGTCTTTAATCCATCCTGAGTTGTTTCCTGTGTATGGTGAGAGGTAAGGACTTAGTTTCATTTTTCTACAAATGAATAGCCAGCTCTCCAGCACCATTTGTTGAAAAGGCTGTCTTTTCTCCCAGCATATGAATTTGGCCTCTTTGTAAGAGATCAATTGACTATAAGTGTGTTGGTTTCTGTATCATATATTTTGTTCCATTCGTCTGTGTGCCTGTTTTTGTTCCAGTACCATACTATTTTAATTACTAAATCTCTATAGTATAATTTTAAGTCAGAAATTGTGATGCCTCCTGCATGGTTCTTATTGCTGAGAATTGTTTTGGCTATTCTAGATATTGTTTTACTCCATATAAAATTCATGACTGATTTTTCTAGGTCTATGAAGAATGTCATTGGTATTTTAATAATGATTGCATTGATTCTGTAGATCACTTTTGGCAGAATGTACATTTTGATATTTATTCTGCCTATCCATGAGCAAGGGAGATCTTTTTTATCTTCCAAGGTTCTTCTTCAATTTCTTTCTTTAGTGTATTATAATTTTCATTGTAGAAGTCTTTTACATCTTTCAATAGGATTATTCCTAGGTATTTTATTGGTTTTGAGATTATTATAAATGGAATTGTCTTCTGTATTTCTTTCTTTATAGATTCATGGTTGGCAAGAATAAGTGCTACTAATTTCTTTAAACTGGTTTTGTATCCCATTATTTTGCTGAATTGGTTAATCAGTTTCAGCGGCCACTTGATTGAATTTTTTGGGTCTTCTAAATATAGGATTATATTGTCTGCAAACAAAGATAGTTTTAATTTTTCTTTACCTATTTTAATTCCTTTGATATCTTTCTTTTTTCTCATTGCTCTAACAAAATTCTTGAGGACTATGTTGAAAAGTAATGATAGTGGGCACCCTTGTCTTATTCCTTATTTTAGAGAAACATCTTGTAGATTTTCCACATTCAATATGATATTGGCTTTGGGTTTATTGTATATTGCTTAGTGATGCTGAGAAACATTTTTTATATTCAAATTTTCTGCATTGTTTTTAACATAAATGGGTGCTGGATTTTGTCAAATGCTTTTACAAGCATCTATTGATATGATCATGTAATTTTTGTTCTCAATTTTTATTTATGTGGTAAATAACACGTATTGATTTGCATATATTAAACCAGCCTTACTTTCCCAGGATGGAACCAACTTAGGCCATACAATTCTATTGCTATGGTTTTGAATCTGCATAGCTAGTATTTTGTTTAGAATTTTTGTATCTATGTTAATAAATTATACTAGTTTGCAATGTTTTTTTTTTTCTTGAAGTATCTTTATTTGGTTTGGTATTAATATGATACTGGCCTCATATAAGGAGTTTGGAAAAAATTTTTATCTCTTTTGATTTCACAGAACAAGTTGTTAGGTATTGCATTTAGTTCTCTAAAAATATTGTAAATTTTTTCTGGAAATCCATTTGGGCCTGAGTTTTTTGGTTTTTGGTTTTTGGTTTTTTTATGGCAGAAAATTTATTGCTCTTTCTATTTCTTTGCTTGCTATTAGTTGCAAGGTTTTCTATGTCCTCTTGGTCCAGTTTAGGTCAGTTATATGAGCTTAGAAATTTATTGATTTCTTCCATATTGTCCAGCTTATTGCAGTATACATTTTCAAAATAGTTTATGCTTATTTTCTGAATTAATAAATAATAATAGTAGTAAATAATTTCTGATTTTAATAATTTGAGTTAATTTTCTCCTTCTTAAGATTGGGTTGACTAGGGGCTTATCAATTTCCTTAATCTTTTCAAAAAATCATATTTTTGTTAATCCTTTATATTGTCTTTTTATTCTCTATTTCTGCTCTGATTCTAATTATTTTCTGCCTTCTGCTGGCTTTGGGATTAGAATGTTCCTGTTTTAATAGGTACTTGAGATGTATCATTAGCTTGTTTACTTGGCAACTTTTGGTTTTTCTTATGTGGGTACTCAATGACAGAAAATTTCTCCTAACACCACCTTCAATGTGTCCGATACATTTTGGTATGCCATGTCTCCATTTTTGTTTAATTCCAAGATATTTTTATTTTCCCCTTATATATCATCTGATCCACTTCTTATTCCAGAATGTATAATTTATTCTTTATGTATGTATATAATGTTTGGGACTTCCTGTTAGATTTCTACTTTCATTCCATTGTGATATGAAAAGATTCAGGAATTATATTTTGAATTTTCTGGTGCTTGCTTTGTGGCCCAGGATGTGTTCTATTTTAGAAAAGGTTTCATGAGCATCTGAGAAAAATGTATACTCAGCTGTTGCTTGTGGAAATATTTCATAAATTTCTATTAGGTACATTTGATTTATAATTTTTTTTTAAATTCTGAAGAGTTTTTACACATCTTTGCCTTGAAGATTGATCTAGTGATGTGAGTGGTGTGTGGAAATATCCTAGTATTATTTTATTTGGGTCTATTTGAGGCTTGATGTCCTGAAGAGTTAATTTTATAAATGTGGGTACACCCACCTTTGGGGCATAAACATTTAATACCATTATATCTTCTTGCTGGTTTGTTTCTATTATTATAAAGAAGTGCCCTGCTGTGTTTCTTCTTATATGCTTTAGCTTAAAGTCTGTTTTATTAGATATTAGCCTTGCTACCCCTATTCATTTTTGGTCTCCATTTGCATGGTATAACTTTCCAGTTTTTCATCTCTAGCCTATGAATATTTTTGGCTGTAAAGTGAGTTTCTTGTAAGAAGCATATATTTGAATTATGTTTCTTAATCCACATTATCACCCTATGTGTTTTAATTGGTAAATTAATGCCCCTTGACATTCAGTGTTATCAAAATATAATTTTCCCTGTCATTTTGTGTTTTATATTTCCTTTGATGTAGTGTTATTACTTCTTTGCTTAGTTGCCCTCCTGATGGAACTCATCTTTTCTCTGGTTCTGGAATTTGCCTCTTTCTTTATCGTTTCTTTTTCTTTCTTTTTTTTTTTTGTGTGAAGTACAGAGGATGGAACTCAGGGACATTTTACCTCTAAATTACTCTCTCAGCCCTACTTTTTATTCTTTGTGTTTTTGAAACAGGATATCACTGAGTTGCAAGGAACCTCACTAAGTAGCTGAGGCTGGCCATGAACCACAATCCACCTGTCTCAGCCTCTTGAATACTGGAATTAAAAGAATGTATGGCCACCCCCAGCTTATTTCTTTAAGCATTTTCTCTAGTGCTAGCTTGGTAGTTGTGATTTTTTTTTTTTTAAGATTCTGCTCATATTGGAATATTTTTATTTCTCCATCAATTTTGAATAATACCTCGGCTGAAACAGCAGTCTTGGTTAGAAGTTGTTTCCTTTCAGGGTCTATATTACTTCATAGTAATCTTTTCTGGCATTCATGACTTGTGTCATAATGTCTGGAGTAAGTTTTATTGTTTTGACACTGTCACTCATTCTTTTATTCTCACTGCTTTTAAGGTTATTTCCTTGGCTTCTATGTTAGTCATTTTGATTATTACATGGCATGGGAAAGATTTTCTTTGATCTTGTCCTAATAATCTTTTGTACTTATATGTACAAGTCTTTTTCATGTTTGAAAAATTATCTGAAATTAATTCTCTGAAGAGATTATGAATACCTTTGGTCTGTGCCTCTATCCCTTCTTCAATACCTTTTATCCATGTTAGGACACTTTCTATTGCCCCATAATAGTTGGATGTTTAGGTTATGTTGTAATGTCTTCTGTATGTCTTCTGTATACTGTTTACTTTGCTTTCAGTTTTGAATGAACTGTCTTCTAACAGTGATATTCTGCTCTCCATTTAATCTAATATTTCAGAAATGTTTTCTGCTGCTATCTTCAATTCATTTATTGACTCCTTAATTTCATTCAAGGACTCTTTATGATTCATTTGTAAGGTCTCAATTTTTTTATTTTCTGTACACTTACTGTGGGCCTTTCATCATATTGAAGATCAGAATTCATAATTTAGTTTTCCTTCTTGCATTTCTTATAGATAAGTATTGATGGTCTTTCTGTTGTCTTGGCATCTTCTTCTTCTTTGTGTGTGAGTCATTATTAATAGGTATTGCTCTAGATCAATGCCGGAAAAGATTAGCTCAGTTGCCACTCACACTTTGATATTAACCCTGAAGACTATGTCTAATATTACCCCACTGTTGTTCTACCTTTTGATCATCAATACTGAGTTGCTCTGGAGTTTCTTTCTTCTGTCCACTGCTATGGTGGCTTTGATGGGTTTTACGTATTAAGGTCAGGCATTTTATCTGTTATCTGTTTTATACAGTGTTAGCTCAGAGGTATGAGCAGAATAGTTTTGTGACCTATGAATTTTTTAAACCTCAATGTGCAGGCTATTGAGCATTTACTTCTATTAACTGTGGTTAGTTTATTTGTATGTGTGTGTCTGGCAGTTTTTTTTTTTTTTTTTTCTGTGGATCATCTCTCTGGTCCAATATTAGCTATAGGGATTTAGAGGTGTCATCAGGTATATATAAGGGGATGTAGGTTGTTTTCAATATTGAGTGCTGGGTGAGGAAGGAGGAGCTGGAATGATTGGTAGCAATAGGGTAAAGTAGAGGATATAATCCAGTTAAAGAGTTTAAGTATAGAGTTAATATCTGGTAGAAATGAGAGTAAATATATGTAGGATTCTTGTATCAATGTAGAGTATTTATGTATAGTGATATAAAATAGATTGAATATAAGACAAAAAATACAAAAATAAAATATTGGAGAAAGGAGAGTAAATAGAAAAGAGGGAGGAAGCTTGTAAAAAGAATGGAGAAGAGAGCAAACAAAAACAGAAAATAACAAAAAAACACCAAATAAACAACAATAATAAATAAAAAACCTAAAACAAAAAACAAAACAATCAAACAAATCCTTCAAATATGTAAGTACAGAGCTGACCTGGCCTCTGCAGTCCTTCAGGGACAGCATAGATACTTTCAGCTGTTTAATGTCTACTTGGTTTAATAGGTTCTTAGGCATGTTCCAAGATCTCTTATTTGCTCAGTAACCTATAGTAGTGAATTCAGTTTGCAGCCCCATTTTGGGGTGTCCTGCAAAGTATGGGATCCTCTGCTAGTCTCTCTGTCAGAGCTGGCATAGAGGTACCTGTGAGCCCCTGGTATCTCTCATCACTGTGCGCTTGGGTCTCTGGGCAGCTAGTATCACTGTAATTGGGTTCTGTGTAAGCATGAGGTTCTGCACTTTCCACCTCTGGGCCTGTGCCTTTCTACTCACACTGGTGGTGGGTGTTCAATGTAATCTAAGAGCAAACCCAGTGACCCTGTGCAGGTACTGCACCCTGGGCACTATAGGATTCTCTCATATCTTTGTAGGTTATGACCCAACCTCATCAGGGGTGACCCACTAAATATCAGACCACTGGGGTCCCTGCAATTGCTCTGGGTGGTAACCCACTGAGAAGTTAACTTACTATTTTGTGGGCCTCTGGGGCTCTGGAGGGCATTGTGCACTACTGCAGGTGCAAGTTTCTAGTTGAGAATGTAGACTATTGGATCTTTGTCATACCAGAATGAAGTGCTGATCATTTAAGATATTGCTGTTTGCTTCACCTCAAGTCCTTGGCTTCCTTGATAAGGATCTCTTGAGGCTGCAGAGTCGGTAGACCTGGCTTAAGTTGGCAGGCCAAGAATGGAAGGCCCTCCACAGTGGTATATTCATCAAGTCAGGGGCACATGGGCTCTTTG
Organism: Muscardinus avellanarius; assembly: GCF_963383645.1. NCBI lineage: Eukaryota > Metazoa > Chordata > Mammalia > Rodentia > Gliridae > Muscardinus > Muscardinus avellanarius. Next base: position 70,745,489 of record NC_137788.1, read on the forward strand.
CTAACTCCTGTTCTATCTACTGGATTTTATTTTTTGTGTGTGGGTTTTTGTTGGTGTGTATCTTTGCTTGTTTTTTTTCTTGTCAGAACGATCTTCTCGGTAGTAAAATTTTGTTTGTTACAATAACTGAGATGTGCTGCATCCCACAGTTGCCATTTTCCTTCTTTTGATTTTTAATTTTATTATCAAGGATACTCTGATTGAATATATCCTAATGACTTTATTTCAAGCCCCATTTCATTAGCATGAGAGCTTGAGAACACTATTCTTTAATTAGAAAATTTTGAAGATGCATATTTATTCTCAATATCTTATTATCTGACAATATTAATTTAGGTACTTACATGATATATAAGAGTTCAACATTAAAAATTAAATGTATATTTTCTAATTATACATCAGGTTTAAAACTTCATATATAAGCCACAAATACTGTTTTATGAAATAATTTCTCTAAAAAAATATAATTTTAGATAAAAATATTTATAAACAGAAAAAGTAAATTTGTCCTTATCTATTATATAACATTTATACATAGTCTTAGTCACTTTATCTGTGTGAACAAATTTTATTACCATGGGTTTTGTAGTTCAGATTTACTAGATTTGATTCATAGTATTCATACCTCCTGGATGGGTGCCTTTCAAAAGTATCTTGCCCACTGCTATATTACATTTTATGTAAAAAATTAGGAAAATAATATAGTGATTTTGAAGGTGGTATAAATTTATATTTGTAGTCAGAATAATATCATCATAAAATACTTTATATAAATTATTTTGTATCATCATAAAATATTTTATATTAAATGAAGAAATTATAAACACATATTATGATAACTAACTATGTGTTAGTAACTCTATGATGTACAGAAAGATGTTCTTAGCTCCTAAGGTTGATCAGGAATCTATTATTGATGAAGAACCAGTCAATTTGCAAGAAATTAAATTTATCAAGATAAATGGTCTCTAATCTGTGAGAATCATAGCCAAGAGAATAAATGAGAATTATAATGTATTGTAATTTGCATTATGAAGTAATTGCAGAGGATGTCTCTTGGAAGCATAAAAGGTAAACATAACACAGACTTGTTTAGGTGAGGTAGGCCAAAACCTGACTATCAATGGAAATGGTAATGTGCATACCAACTGAGGTAGGATAAAGGGATATTCCTTGAAAAGTGTGCACAATTTTGAAACCTATATGGCAAAAGCAATTTCCCATAACAGTGAGAAAATAGCAAAATGCCAGCTATAGTTAAAGTTTAACTTCTGATTCTAGTGTTGATTATAAAACAAAATAGGAGGGATTTCAAAACGGTGACTGCGGGATGCAGCACATCTCAATAGCTGAAACAAATAAAGTTCAAATACCAATAAGGCAATGTCTTGACAAACAAAATAAACAAAGCAGTGGAACATATGACCCTAAACACAAACGCAAACCATGGCAGGAGGAATTCAGTACTCTGAATGAGAGATCCACTTCAGAAAGCCCAAGTGTGCAACAGACCTGGTGCAGCTTCCGGTGTCATCTCAGGCTGCCAACCTGAACCATGAGTGCCAGCTTGGCTGGCTCTGGGACTACAGCCCTGAGAAATCCTGAAAAATATTCCAAGAACTTGAAGTGCAGAAAGTAGCTGCAGAGCTCCAATGTCTTAAGCAGCCAGCACCACATTTCAGGGACACAGAAAAAGATCCAAAAGCCTGTTTGCACTTCAAAGGCGGCACCTTCAGAGGCACATTGTGCCCTCCAGAGATCCAGCTGTTAGTACAGCCAGGTAAGCGCTTGCATTACTGATTCATCAGTGGAAGACCACCTAGAGCAGCTGCGGGACCCTAGTGGGACCCTGGTGATAACCCAGCATTACTCATTACTTTCTCGAAGACCACTCAGATCAGCTACAGGATCCCAGTAGGCTAAGACTTGGCAGCCAATCTTGAAGGTAGTCCAATTATTATCTCCAGAGACACAGAAAAGGCCCATAGTGCTCAGGGTTTAGTACTTGCACAGGGTCACAGGGAGTCACTCCAAGACTACACTGGACACCCTCTGCTAGTGTGGGTAGGGCGATGCAGGTGAAGAGCAATAGAGCCTGAGCACAGGAGGTCACACAGAGCAAAGTGTAGGGAAGTGCAGAACCTTGAACTTAAGTGGAACTCATTAATAGTGACACCTGACACTTAAACACAAAGCTATCAGAGGTGAGAGAGGGGAGCAAACACTCATAAAGTGGGTCAAAAAGCTGACAATCATGTACTGAGCAAATGAGAAACATTGGAATATACTCCAAAATCTACCACAGTGAACAAACATACACATGTTATATGGCCCCAGGTGCTATACACATAAATTAGAACTTCTGTTTTTTTTTTTTAATTTTGTTTTTCTCTCACACTGTTGCTAGTTCTTTTTGTTCTTTTTATTTTAGTCCTTTATTTCTTCTTTCTTATTCCTATTTTTTGGTTGTTTTTGTTTATCTGACCCAAGTACATTAGCACAAAATTCAAACACATAAAAAAAGATGTTGTTTTCTTTAAAGGGAGGTGGGGTACTTAGGGATAAAAAAAAAAAAAAAACAAAACAGCCAGTATATACTGATAATGAATAAAATTCAACAGAATGGATTAGACCAGAGAATATATATACAGGAAAACTTTGAGCATTTAAATGCTTCAAAAAGAATGGTAGAATGATAATAAGATTAGTGTAAAACTGAAGATGTTATAAATATATTTGTATATAAAAATATACACATGCATACATACAAAGAAAGATAATATAGAGACAAAATATAATAGTAGAGAACATAGAATAGAGAGTAGCAGAAAAGCCTTTAGTTGTTTGTGAAGACTAATAAAGTAACAAAGATACTCTAGCATTAATCATAAAAACATAGAAAAAGACATAACAAACATTTTAGTAACTGAAAAAGTTTTTAAAATACATATAGTTGAGGATTTTTAAGCTTTAAAAAAAAGAGCCAGGCATGGTGGCACACATTTGTAATCTTAGTAGTTGGGAGGTTGAGACAGGAGGATCCAGGTTTGTGGCCAGCCTCACCTACTTAGTGAGGCCCTGTTTCAAAATAAAGAATAAAAAATTGGACTGGGGGTGTAGCTTGGAACTAGAATGCCCCTGAGTTCAATACCCAGCACCACAAAAAATTATACAAAAATAATAATTCATTCGTTCTTCTTTTCAACAATTTTTTAAAATGACTCAAACAATAGTAGCAGCAACAACAAAAATTCCACAAACATTCTGAATAGAGCTGTAAACATTACAAGAAAAGAATCAGTAGTAATGTATGTATCCTCTAAGCCCTGTAAAACCAGAACACTTTATAAGAAATTTCTATAAAGCATTAATAATTTACAGCCTTTGAAAAAATAGAAAAATTGAAGTGCCTGCTAATTCTTTCATGAGATTGGCATATAAAATTGATATTATAATCTGACAAGAATATTAATATTAAAGGCTAATTATAGGCCAACTTCAATAATAAACAAGAAGTTCAAAAATAAGAAATACAGCATAAGCAAAAATAACTCATAACTATATTTAAAGAACCTAATCATGAACAACTGTTTATCCTAGGAAGGTAAAGATGATTTATCTCTAGGAAACCAGTAAATATAATTCGCCATAATATCAGATTGAAAAAAGAACACATATTACAACATCAATAGGTTAAAAATCATCCAGTAAAACTTAACATTCATAATAAAATAGTCTTATTATTCTTTTTTTTTTTTTTTGGTGGTACTGGGGTTCCTGGAAGCCCTTCTTCCTCCGGGCTACACTCCCAGACCTATTTTATATTTTTGAAACAGGGTCTCTTACGCCAGCGCGGCTGGCTTCGAACCTGCGCGATCCTCCTGTCTCCGCCTCCCAAACGCGGGGATTACAAGCGTGCGCCACCACGCCCGGCTATAGTCTTATTATTCTAATAATAAAAGGCAGTCTTTTTATACTGATAATAAGCAATGATCAAAATCTACAAGTACACTTAACCTTGAAGTGTTAGAAACTTTTCTTTAAATCAAAGAAAGAAAATTCTGTTATCACTATAATGCAAACATACAGTGCTATATATGCATATATGTATATAGGTATGTGTGTATATATGTGTATATATGTATGTATATATTTTGTTACATATATGTGCACACACATGATACATAAACATATACACATATCAGGCTAGAATTTTAAAGTGATTTCTTTAAATATAACTATAAATGTGCATATAAAATAGTCATTTAATACTTTACAAGTTTTGGCTGTCTGAGTACAAAGTACATATACTTTGAGTATATCATTAAGGCTATTCACAGTCAATATATTTGGCTACAATATCACTAACAATTCAAATTATAAGAATTAATAAGAATATATCAAGTTTGTTTGATAAGAGAAAATACATGCAAAATTATTTTTACGCATTAACAAATAATGAAATAATGTTAATGCTCTGGTTTGAATCTGGTCTTTCCCCCAAGGGCTCAGGTGTTGAAGACTTGATCCCAGTGCAGCAATGTCCATAGGTGAGGCTTCAAGGACGTGATTGGATCATGAGCGTCCTGACTTCATCAGTGGATTCATCCACTGCTCCTTGAATGGACTAGTGGAAGTGGTGGAAAATAAAGGTTAGAGGAAGAAGGTCACTAGGGCATACCCTTGAGGTGTATTTCTTGCTCCTGACCCCTTCTCACACTCCTTCTCTGCGTCCTGGTTGCCATGAGATGAACAGCTCTGTTCTACAGGTCCGTCACCTTCTCCATGATGCTCTGCCTCATGGCAGGTCCAAAGTAATAGGCTGCAACCTCTGAAACTATGAGCCAAAACAAATCTCTCCTCCTCTAAATAATTTTTGTCAGGAATTTTTGCCAGAGTGATGAAAAGTTGATACCACTAATTGTATAATAATAAATAGTTTAATAATATTAGCAAATGATTTCCATGTAATTTTTTTGAAAGCAATATCTTTGTCAATTCAGGTTACCATAACAAAACACTGTAGTCTGGATGGCATAACCAACCAACAAACAAAAAACCATTTACTTGTTACAGTTCTGAACTGAGAAGTCCAAGATCAAAGAAATGGCAGATTCAGTTTGGGGTGATAAATATATATTCTTAAAAGGACACTAATCACATTCAGGAAGGTTCTGCCTTTACTAATGTATCATGTTCCAAATTACAAATACCATTATTTGTTGAAGACTTACTGGAAATTAGTCTTCAACACAAGAATAATGAAAAACAATGCAAGCATTTAATCCATAACATGTTATAAGTATAAATACAATAAAAATGGGTAGCAGTGGTTAATAATTTTTTCTAAAAAATCTAAGTAATACCATTTTTAAAATGTCAATACTTGAAAATTTGCTAAAGAAATCTAAACAAAATGACAATAAAATAATATTTGAGAATTTTCAGTGGATCAGACTTTTCAGTTTTTCCTAAGCCAATATACAAATTCATTAAAATTACTAATAACACTATTATTGTTGATGTTGGAAGAATGAGGAAAATATAAAGTGTCAAAAGAATGAAAACTTTCCCCTCTAGTTTTCATTGTTGATTTGCAAGCTATTATAAACAAATCAAAGTAACATTTACCCAGGGATGAAAATTTAACAAAATAAATGGAGACAAAAGTGACAGATTAATATTATGTAAATATTTATTTTGTACAAAAATATAATTGCAAATGGTTGGGGGTGGGGGAGATGGAAATGGCCCAGTGAGTGACTCAGTATAAAAATTGCTAGCCATACAGAATAAAACAAAATTGTGCTATATTCAGTTCAAGAGTAATAAGGAACCAAATGTAAACAAGCAAAGCTTGAAGTGTAGAGTAGTAAAACATCCTTTTTCCTTCAACATAGATAAAATATTCTTGAACAAGACATGAAAAATGCAAGTCAAGAAGATATTTTATGAATTTGGATAAATAAACATGAAAACCTTCCATGTGCCAAAATAATTTATAGTTAAACTGAAAGATAAAATGAAAACTCAGAATGTATTTGAAATGTATGGAAACAGCAAAGAATTATTATTCATATAAGATAAGGGTAGTAAATTTTTCTACAATTCAACATAAAACAAAAGAATACAACTTAAAATATGCATAAAATATAAAGTATAATTCATGAAAAAGAATCCTCGAGGAGCCAAAAAATAAATAAATAAATAAATGAGAATTGTAACCTGATGGAATATAGCAGATTTTTTCCTACCTATTAGTAGAACCCATTGTACAGAATAACATATAAGAGTCTCTATAGGGGCAGAAACGATGCATTGCCCTGATTTGTCTCAAGAGTTAGAGACTTTAATCTCTCAGGAGCTGCAAATACTGTCATCAATAAAGCCCTCAGGTTGTCAGTTGCCTTCAGGGAAACTGGAGGAGTGCATCAGCTGAAAAGAGCCACCTCACCCAAGGTTATGCTCATAAGCATCGACTTATGGATACAGGGACATAATGACTGGCTCCATTGTTTCTACTCAAAATATACTGGGTTATTTCAGAGCTAGGTCCCCTAGTCAGGCTGATGAAGCCTCTGTTAAATCTGAACCAGAACTATTCTTGAATTCTTATTTCCTTGCCTCTCATTTCATCTGTATTGATTGTGAGACTACTTCGTGCCTCTCCTTCTTCCTAATCTGGAGGTGCTTTTTGGGGAACACAACATGTAACAATGAATGCCAAAAGTTTTTGAAAATGCAGATAATGGAATGGGATTTGTGTACTGCATTACTGACCACCTGTCTGTTAAGAAAAACCCTACAACTGGAGGTGAGGCTAACAAAGAAAGCCCCAGATACAAGGTAGCAGAGAAATTGTTAAAACATTTCTATATTATGACCTAGGATGAAATAAAGTGGAGAGAATGGACTAGATCATGGGAAAGAGGCAAATATAAAGATAGTTGAATTATACTGCTAACTTAAGTATTTAGAAAAAGATACCCAAAAGATGAGACCAATCTACCAGCAACTAAATGTTAAGTTTGAAGCCAGAGGGTCTTTCTTAGGTAGTATATAAAAAAACTATCTCATATTATACAGTCAGAAGTCAGAAAAAAGACACTGAATGTGCATAATTTAATTTTAAGAGAAAAAAGATTCAGAACTTTAATAGAAAAAGATCTGCTACCTTTGAAATGGCTTTCATGTCAGCCCAAAAATATTTAAAAGAGATTTAATAAGATACCTATCACAACTTTAAAAACACTTATATGATATTTTCATACCCAACTTAATGGTGAACGCCCCACAGTTGGAACTTTGTGTATAAGTATTATCCTAAAGAACTGTAGTTGTGACCTAATATCTAGGCTTATTAGGCACAAGTAATTAAATATTGAATACCATTTGTCAATGAATGTATATTAGCTTTAGATAAGTTATTACAAGTTAATCAAATTTTAATATGTCCAAATTAAGTCAGACACTTAAATGCACCCATAAGAAAGCATGTTATTTCAGAAAGATTAACCATTGGAATAAAAATAATGTCAATCATAAAATAGATTAAAAATGAGAATTACATTTTAATTGTCTTTTTAAAATTATTGTTTAAAAATTAAAATAATTTTAAATTATTTTTAAAAACGGAAAACAATTTTAAGCAACTTTCATGATGATATATAAATATCAGTATGAAGAAAAGGAAGAGCTGGTAGAAATGGTAGAGTGTTTACCTAGCATGCATAAGGTCCCGGGTTTGATCCCCGACACTGGAGAGAACAAGAAGTTCATTATTATTGAGAGAAATAGAAAACAAAACACTCAATTTGAAAATAAACAAGATATAATAAACTTTTATTTAGATGAGAAATACATTGTATACTCAGTTTGTGCTGCTTTCTCTCTGTCTCTGTCTCTCTCTATCTCTCTGTCTCTGTCTCTGTCTTTCTCTCTCTCTCTCTCTCTCTCTCTCTCTCTGAAATTCTAAAATACTGAAAGAGCCAAAATCCTGGTGAGCATGGGAACCGTGTTAGAGTTAAGAGTTGGATACACTTGATAGTTACAATTCTAGTTATATTTTGGTTGTAAAGTAGTAAAAGAAATCAGTAATATTACTGTAGAGCTGTTGTGGAGAGATAGTAGAAAGAAGTGGCTAGTCATCCCATCATCCCAAGATTCTGTTTGATTTTTATGAAAGAAAAAAATCCTATATATCAAAGCATTCTTGACTAAAATGAAACTCCAATAGACTTTAATGTTAATAATAATGATAGAGTACTTTGCTATCCTGTGGAAAGTCTTAAATCCACGGGGGGGGGAGAGAGAGAGAGAGAGAGAGAGAGAGAGAGAGAGAGAGAGAGAGAGGGAGAGAGAGAGAGAGAGAGAGAGGAGAGAGAATATAAAAAAGGAAGAGTTTATTGAAAAAGTCAATCCTATATGCATAATGTTATTAATTGGAATTCTATACCTGAAAACAAAATTCACATTAGAAAACTTCTCAGATTGTGGTGTTTTAATCTCCTTCAGCTTGCCTTGTTGGTGAGAGGGCATGTCTGCCTGGTGGCAAGGAGGATGGTCTTGTACATGACAACTGACACACTAAAAGACTTGATCAAAAGCAGTCTATTAGTCCCACATTCTCACAACTCGGGGTGGAGGACATGCAAAGCCATCAAGGGCCACATAGAGGTTGTGCTTGGTAACAGAGAAAACAATCAAGGCTTTGTAGACACAAGTTGGTCAAGTGGTTCTCAGATTCCTGTGTAAAGTTTGATTGTCCTGTTTACATGACCCAGTGAAATGAAATCAGGTGCTCTGAGATAAGCAGGAAGGCCATTTGCTCCCCTTGATAAGGAGATTATTTGGCTATGAGTGATTATCTGTGGAAGAAGAAGGGAGGAGAACTTGCAGTTAGGCCATCAAGTTCTTCTGAATTTTACCATGTTTGAAGGCAAAACACATAATAGCCTTAATTTTAAGCCTTTACTACAATTGATAAGTATTAAGAAATGTGTAAATTGAACACTTTATAATGTTATTAAAACATTCTCAAAATCTTTAAAACTAAACATTTGATAAAAATGCCACATCCAAAGTGGACTTTTACAAATTTTGTTTCTACTTAAGATGAAATAAATAATATTTCTTTTTACAGCAAACCTAACAATAATCACTATACTTAATTTCCTAAGTTCTTTTGAAATGCACTCAGAATGAGGGTCAGCTATCTTGAAACCTTTTATTATTGATTGAGTTTATAAGAAGTTTTTCAAAAGCCTTTAATGTTACACCTTGACAGTTTTCATAAAATCTTTTCCTTCAATGACTTCTTACTATTTCATAGATATTAAATGTTTGTTATGAAAAGCATTCTCCTTTATTACTGAATTTATCTTTTTTATTTTTTCAAAAACTTTTAAAACCTTTTTTCTGGGAGTCATCACTAATTGTTTAAATTCTACTCTGCTATTCAGTTATCTCCTGAATCAGTTTCATCAGACTTTTCTCTCATTAAAAATGTTGTCATAGATATCCCCTGACTTGTTTAAAATCTATTTTGACAGATTCATGTATATTCATTATATCCATTAATGTATACATAGATGTAATCTAGAGTTTTCTGCCTTATGAATAAACCAATATGTTTTCTTACTAGTGTTTATTATTGTATTGGCTTAAAACTAAACAATTCATCTCATAATTATATTCATTATTGCCTAGAGACATCCTATGCTCACTTTATCCATATGCATAGAATGCTGATCTATCATATGGAAGTTCATAATAAGAAAGTCTTTAAAACTTGGGTACACAAGTCAAATCTCCTGTTTTTAGCTTTAACTCCTAATACATTTATTGTTATATGTTTATAAATATTGTACCCACCATAAAGCACCATAGAAGTAGTATTCTTTAGAATAATTATTTTATTTTTTTGCACTCTCTTCCTCTCTTTGTAAGTTTCATCTTAATTCTTTTTTTCTATACCAACTTCATATGCTATAACATGGTAAACTCAACTTGGCATTTTAATCATTTCTAAATCATTTATGAATCCATTTAACTAATCATTAGAACTTCTTCAATAATATGTATTTTTTATTAAGATTAGGGACATTTGATATTTATAAAAAAATCGCATTTGTATTTGCAACAATTCCCAGTGGTTTTCTTTGAAAAACTATAGCAAAATATATTTATAAAAATATAACTATCAAATGCACTAAAATTATTGAAACGTGCATTATTTTGTCTTTATGTGCATGAAGTACAAATGCATGTCTGATTCTTCTCAAGAATCAGAAGACTCGGTTTTAATTTTAGCTGCTTTTATGGGTTTTAATTTTAGCTGCTTTTATGGTTGCCTAAAATTCTTGATTAAACCAGATGTTTACATCAATTGTCATACTAATATTGTCTGTGTAACCTCAGGGAGATACCACTAGATGGTAGGAAGCTGTCAAATTTCACTTTTATATTTCTTTTTGGCTCCTTGTGGTCACAATGTGTGAGAGGCAAAGTATGCCAGAGAGCTAATTCTCACAGATCCATATGTAAAACAAGATGTCTAATCATTAATTACTAAACTACTGAGAATAAAACATAACTCAATAAAAATGAGTAATAGTTCAACATTAAAGTCATAGACTCTGACAGTTGAAAAGAATGATGTATAGATGGTAAACGTCTCACTGCCATTCAGTTTGAGAGCAAGATGCAGGTTTTATGGTTCCTGAAACTATAATTTAGAGAATCTATGTTAAGAAAAAAATATAAAAATCAAAGCATGAGATTAACTTTAGTTTTTTTAATTATATTGTTGAGATTATAATGAGTGGAAAATAAACTTCATTGTGATTCTATCTCTGCATTTAATCATATCATGTTTTAATAATCTTTACATTCATGACTAGCTAAATATATTTAATTAAAAATAGGTCTTATGTTGGCTCTAAATCTGCTTTTTTAGAATAGTTATCTATTATCTTTGAATGTACTTAGACTATCTACTTATTTGAAATATTAGTCCCTTAAGTGTTTGGTTTAAAATGTCATCTCTCTCCAAAGACTTTTTTTTTCCTACCCAGAACCCAATAATAATGATTGTGTCAATTTTTCTCTCTCACTTATTTACATGATCTCCATGAATTCTTCTAGATTGATAATTATTCTTTTCAATGTGAAGGATGAAAACTATATATAACTCAAAAAGTGTTAATGAAGTTAAAGTAACATTCTTAATTTTCATCCTAATATTATGGTGACCAGAAAACCAGAACCTTCTCCAATGACACTGCATTGAACAATAATTATCTGTCCTTACAGTAATTCTAGGTTAATACTAAATATAGTTAACTGGAGTGGCAACATGCCCAAGAATTATTTTAGTGTTAGGTAATTTTATATTGATTTAGAGTTAAGCATTTTATTGTTCCCTTTTATTAATTGATTTTTTAAGAAAAAATTATCTATACATCACTTTCTTTGGCTGAAACAGTCTTCAATGCTTCAATAGCCACTTAAATAAAATTCCTCTTGAACACAAATGATATGCTAGCAATCTTCCTAGAGTAGGTTTAAAGGGATGAGTTTTCATTTTGCAATGAGAATAGCTAGTAAATACAGGTTACTAAAAAGGAATTTATTAAATTAATAAGATAAGGGTAAAAGTATTCTTTTCGTGGCATTCAGTTCAGCCCAGGCCATATTTTATTTATCACAGATTACAAGGTCATGATTATTCAATCACCTGAGGGAATTATGTGACTTATAATCACAACTATTCTTGTGGCAAGTAAATAGAGGGCAGGATATTCAAGATACAATTGGAGGCTTACTTAAAATATATATCTGTCCTATCTTGATATTTAACTTTAGAAAGAAAATTGTACAGGAGAGAGAAAATTATTGTAGAATTTGTAATGAAATAACCTATATCACATTCACTTTTTACCCAGCAATATAAAGTATATTACACCCTCTGAGCTTGTTTAATTGTGTTGAGAATATGCTCCAAGAATTTTGTAATATATATATAGTTTATGTAGCATTTTACCAACCAAATTTTAAAGTCTTTATAGAAAGAAATTTTCTCATCTTATATATCCTTATAACCCTTTCCACCAGTTAGATAATCTATTGTATTGATTTCAGAGATATATAGCAGATTGTGAATGTAACAGAACCAGTTCTTCATGTAATTTGTTTTATTTATAGTTCTAATTACTATTGAGAATATAGTTATATTGCAAAAAGATCTTATTTTTTTGTGTGTATTTGTTACTGTGGATGGAATCCCAGGGAATTCTACCTTTTAGCTATAATCCCAAACTTATCTTATTCTTTTTTTCTTATTTTGGAACAGAGTCTGATTAAATTGTGAAGGGTCTCATTAAGGTGCTGAGACTGGCTGCAAACCTGTAATCCTCCCACTTCCACCTCCCAAATTCTCGGATTACAAATATGTACTACCATGCCCAGCCTGATATATTTATTATTTTTTATTTTAATTGTCATATAGTAGCCATGCATATTTATGGGATACATTGTGACATTTCAATACATGTATATAATGCATAAAAATCAGATCAGTATAATCAGCATATCTATTACCTCAAACATTTATTAATTCTTTGTGTTTAGAACATTTAAATTTTTTTTTACCAAAAAATAGTGGAAGGAGATTAAGAAGATTGTGTGTAGGGGGAGGTTATTTAATGAAGGGAGCACTTCAAATAATACTGTGTACATATATAAAATTAACAATACCATTTAACATTTACAGGGGGAGGAGGAGAAAGTGGGGTGGGATCCAGAGGGAAACATATCAACCATGGTGTGCATGGATATTTCTATCACTGTGAAACTCATTATGATTTATAATTACAATGCAACAATAAAACTGCACTTAAAAATGAAATAAACAATTGTTGTCAACTGCATCTATCTCCTGTGCTACAGAAAATCAGAAGTTATTTCTTCTCTTCAGATGCCCCCTGTTACCTGCTAGCCATCCTCATCTTATTTCCCTTGTTCTACACCTTTCCCAAGCTCTGGTAAACCCTATTCTACATAATTTTTTTTTTCTTTATTTCCCTTCCATTTCCTTTTCCTTCCTTCCTTCTTTCCTTCCTTCCTTCCTTCCTTCCTTCCTTCCTTCCTTCCTTCCTTCCTTCCTTCCTTCATCTATTTATTTGTAGTAATACTAGAGGTTGAACCCAAGGGCATTTTACCTCTGAGCGATACCCTCTGCCTTTTTTATTTCTTATTTTGAAACAGGGATCTTCCTAATTGCTGAAGCCAGCCTTGAACCTACAATTATCCTGTCTTAGCTTCACAAATATTGGTATTACAGGTCTGCACCACTGCAACTGGCTCTGCCTTCTACTTTTATGACATCAATTCCTTAGCTTCCACATGTGAGAAATGCAGTATTTGTTTTTGTTTTTGTTTTTGTTTTGGTGCCTGACTCATTTAACTTAACATAATGACCTAGAGTTTTATCTATGTTGCTACAAATGATAGAATTTCATCCTTTTTATAGCTGAATAATATTTCATTGTATACATATACTATCCTTTCTTAATGCATTTATCCACATTTAGAGACTTAGACTGCTTCCATGTTTTGACAACTGTGAAGAGTGTTGCAATAATCACTTGACTGCGGTTGTTTCTTCAATGTGACAATTTTGTTTGGAGGAGGGGGATATATACCCAGTAGTGTAATGCTAGGCCACATGACAGACTTCTTTCCACTCTTTGAAGTACCCTCATTCCTTTTTTTCCATAATGACTATTTACATTCCAACAACACTGTTTAATAATGCCTTTTAAAAAATCCTTATCTGCACTTGTTATTTTTTGCAGAGTGCCCAGCTATGGGTGTGGGGTGCTCATCGGTTCCCAGGGGTTTCATGTGGCTGGCTCTGTACTGGTTAGCCATACAGATGTGGCACAGCTACTATAACAGTAGAAGCAAGGGGCCCACCTGCTCCTAACGACTATGCAAGGGTATAGCTGCTCTGGTGGGCCTAGGTGAATGTGTCTCAGTGTGCCTGATAGGAAAGCAGGGTGCCTGTCAGTGTTCAAGGAGTGCATGGGCCCATGTCAATGGGTTGATTCAGGGTGCCCCAAAATGTCTCAGGGTTGCGCAGGTGTCTTCAGAGAGTATCTGAAGGGTATCCTGCTCAGGACAGGCTACCCAGCTGCCTTCTAAAGCCAGGGGTGGATAGTTGTGACCACCTATCTGCTTTTAAAAGATTCAATGGGCCAAACCACTCAGGAAAGGCTGATTGGCTGCTTTCTAGGCCCATGAGTGAGAGGACAGAGTCTTCTGTTCGCTGGTTTCATAGGTAGGTGAGACCTCCTGTCTGCTTTCAGAACTTCACAGGCTAATCTTCTCAGCGGATGCCTAGTGCTTACTGGGGGCCTTAAAGAGCCAAGTTGTTCCAGGTGGGCCACTCTGGTCCAAGGGACATAGGACCAGCCATATGGTTTGCAAGGCTGGGTTGACCACTCAGCTGCTTTACAGAATCATGTGTGGGTAGGGCCTCAGAAGATTAGCAGGAGCCTGGATGGGGGAGGGCATGCAGCAGTGTAGTAACCCAGCCATTCCTCAAACTGAGATCAGGGTCATGGAGAGAAGTAGGCTTTTCTAGCAGCAAATACTTTAGGTGTCCATAACATTAGAGAGATCTGCTGGGTGCCTCCTGGTTATCCTGTGCCATCCACACAAAGTCCTTCTTGGTTCAGGCTTGATCTCCAGAGAGGGAGATGGTAGATGCTGTGTGACTAAATCCCTTCCTTACAAGGCCATTCTACATCTCTACCCTCCTTGTTGACTCTGCCACATCCCTGCTGCAGTCCACTCTGCACTGCTTTACTAGTGAAATAGTGTTTTAGTTTTAGTTTGTGTGTGTGTGTGTGTGTGTGTGTGTGTGTGTGTGTGTGTGTGTAAAGGTAAGGGTGCCTAGCACCTCTAATAAGTGAGCTTGCTGGTGTTACCATTCATAAATTAAATATTCCTAGTATTTAATCTATTTTATGAAATACTAGCTTTTATCCTTTTCTATTTGTACTAATTTTCAAATTTTATGTTTTTATCATACTGCCAATGAGAATCTTTTAGAATTTTGTCCTCTTAGATTTTGTTTTTGTTTTTGTTTGTTAAAAAGTGAACCAATGTCCCAAATACATCCTCCTACACAAGTTTGTAGGAACAGTAAACAGTTGCCATGTAACAATAAATGTATAACTCATATTCTAGTTTTTGGGTAAAGACACAATGTATATGTGTTAAAATAAAGACTTCACTTGAACTTCTACCAGTGTCAAGGCTCCACCATCACTCTGTGGGTTCATCTTTGGCAGGACTTGATATTATGCAGAAGTGAGTAGCTTAAGTCATATATTTTTGTGTACACTGTATACCTGGTTAGCAAGACTCTTGTCATTTCCTATGCAAATTCTTTAATATACTGTTACCTGCTTGGTCTTAAGAATGAGGCCATTGCCAATCTCCTGTGTATACATCTCTTAGTAAATTCTGTAACTTATCATTTATCTTTCATTAATTCTCTATTCCTGATGAATTATATTTTTAATGAGAAAATGTTCTGTTTCATATGCAATAATATTTTTGTCAAGAATATAATTTATCTCATATCAACATAGTTGTGTCAGCTTTGCTGAAAACTTTTTCAACTGTTATATTTGATCATTTTTTTCTTGTAAGCAGGTTATGGATATGAAATTGAGTCATAAATGCTTTTTTTGAAGAGTTTATTCAGTATTTGCATTTATTATAAATATGTATGTGTATTTTTTATTTTATTTATTTATTTTTTTTGTGTGTGTGTGTGTGATACTGGGGGTGAAACCCAGGAGCATTCTACCTCTGAGCTACACCTCCAGCTCTATTTTTTATTCTTTATTTTGAAACAAGGTCTCACTGGGTTGCAAAAGGTCTCACTAAGTAGCTGAAGTTGTCCTCGAATGGTGATCCTCTTGTCTCAGCCTCCCAAATACTGAGATTATAATCATGCAGCACCACACCTGGCTTATATATGTTATTTTATGTATTGATTATTTTTTCTTTTGTGTTGATATTTTTGTATCTTTTACATTAATTAAGATTTTATTTTCTTATTATTTCTTCACTACCTTGGTAGTCATATGTTTTATTTATTCTTAATTATTTATTAGTGGATTGCAGTAATACATTATAATGAGGTTCAATGTGTAAAAACATAGATGCATATAGCTCTTGGTGTATTTTTTTCCACACACCTCCCCACTTTTGATAGTTACCCAAGAGATCATCACATGCATCTTTGATTTGTTAATATCTTAAAATTTTCAGTTTTGTTTCTTTAGTGTTATTGTTAGTATTATGTGCTAATTTGGTCAGGCTATGGTACCCAGTTGTTTGGCAAACACTAGTGTAGATGTTACTATGATGGTGTTTGTGGAGGCTAAAATTTATTGATCAACTGACTTGAAGTAAAGCAAATTACCTTCCATAAAATGGTGAACCTTATACAACCAGTTAATGACTTCAGAGAAAATTATCAAGGTTTCCAGAGGGCAAAACAATTCTACTTCAAGATTACAGCTTAGAAATACTGCTTAGTTCACCAACTAGCCTACACTGCATATTGTGTATTAAAGAGTGTAATACCAAATTTAGCTTGACAGTATACCATACCTATTAAAATCTTGATTTAATATTTTCTGGACAACCATACTTATCTAGTAGATTGTTTTCACTGTGTTCAAATGCTAGGTTTTTCTGACTTCTCACAGCAACAATGGAAGCCAGAAACCAATGGAATATAATTTAAAAATATATATCATTAATATCAGTATATATACTATATATAGTATTAATATGTCCTGATTAACTGTTTATAAATTAAAAATAAATGTCGAAAACCCATTTAATACAACTAGTCTGATGAACATCTTAGCCTGATCTATTTAAACATACTTAAAGAACTTAAATTAACCTAAAGTAATGCAAAATGAATCAACACAAGCCACAATAAAATTTTGAACATTTCATGTAATGTACTGAATACCTGTATCCAAAAAAATGCTAGCAGCACAGTACCATTGTTTATCTCCCTGACTCTATGGCCAACAGGGAGCTGTGGCTCACTGATACTGCCAGTATTATGTGAAAGTATTGTGCAGCATATCATTATCCTGGGAAAAAATCAAAACCCCAAATTTATTTATTTATTTATTTTTTTTTTATATAACAATTTTTTTATTGAACATAAATAGTATACATTTACACTGTATTTGGTGCCCTCCCCCCCCCGCCCACATTTCCCCCCCCACACACACCAATGGTTGTCCAGGTTAACCATGTCTTATTCATAATTTTACACATGTTCAAGTGTAGACCCTTATTAATCGAGACCGGCCTTCCTCCTCTCCTATCTTACCATCCAAACTTAGCTAGTATTTCCCCTTCAATATCTGGAGTCCCTCTGGTATTCTTTGTGTTTCCTAGTTTGGGCATATTAGAGGAAACATATGTATCTTCTTCTTCTGTGCTTGGCTGATCTCACTTAACATAATGTTCTCCAGGGCTTTCCATCTTCTTTCAAATGATATAATTTTGTTCTTCTTTATGGCTGAATAGAATTCCATTGTGTGTATTTCCCATAGTTTTGCTATCCATTCATCTGTTGATGGTGATCTGGGTTGGTTCCATATTTTGGCTATTACAAATTGTGCTGCTATGAACATAGGTATGCATATGTTGCTGTAGTTCTCTGAATTCAACTCCTTTGGAAAGATACCCAGGAGTGGTATAGCTGGGTCATATGGTGGATCTATTCCCACCTTTCTTAGGAATCTCCACACAGATCTCCATAGTGGTTGAACTAGTTTGCATTCCCACCAACAGTGTAAAAGAGTTCCTCTTTCCCCACATCCTCGCCAGCATTTGTTGTTATTTGATTTCTTTATGCTTGCTACTCTGACTGGGGTTAGATGGAATCTCAGTGTAGTTTTGATTTGCATCTCCCTGATGGCCAGTGATGAAGAACATCTTTTCATGTATCTATTAGCCCTTTGTGTCTCTTCTTTTGTGAAGTGTCTATTTAGTTCATTTGCCCATTTCTTGATTGTCGCGCGCAGTGACGACTCTTACACGATCTTCCTCAAGCAGTTTTATTACCCCAGGTTCTTGTACAGTTCCCGCAAATCTTCTTCCCGTAAATCTTCTCTTCTCTCCCTTTTCCCCCCAGAGATCTTTCCCTTATATAGAGCCCAACAGCCAATCAGCAGACTGTTCACGTGCACAACTCATGGCAACAGCCAGTCCATTGGCTGTTGCCCTATGGCATGCGGTGTTCCCGTGTATCTCATGCTCTTGTCGTCACTTCCTGAAAGCTGTTTACCACCTAAGTGCTCTGGGGAAGATTTCCGCTCAGCGCCATCTTAGCTCTCGGACTTACTGGCTGATGGGCGGGGCCCGTCACAGTTCCCCCTTTTTTGTTTTTTCAGACAGGAGAGGACAGAGGACTCAACCCCTGTATGTTTGGAAGGGGCTTCTAGGCCCACCACCTTTTGCCAGGGACGGGACAAGAATCAGTGGCAACCCGTATGCAGTTGAGCATGCCCTCCTCGGGATGCACCCTCCCGGGGTCCCGAGTGCAGTCCTAGCTGGCATCCTGTCATTAAGACTTTCCCATCGCCGCAAGCCATATTTGAGGGGATTGTCCCAACTCCATGGCTGCAAATGCCTGAGCTATGAGCACTTGATCTGTAGCGCGCTGACGGATTAGTTTTCTAAGACAATAGAGACATAAGATACACAGTAAGACCAGACAAAGACCAAGAGCACCCAGTCCAGCCCACTCTTTTAAATGACGAGCTGCTTGTTGGATCCAGGACATCAAGGTGCGGGCCATCACCGGGTCAACTTGAGTAGTATTGGTTTTGATGATCTCCAACCGCAACCGTCTTGTCAAATTGTCAAATTTCGATGACCGGTTATCTGTAGGATATGCAGAAAGCTCGCAAGAAAGATTAGCGGCAATAAACGCATTATCATTAATCATGACAAGGGGAGCTAAATCCGTGCAACTGCCATTTATCCCACAAAGAAGCCACAGATCAAATAGGTTAGAATGAAAGGCCATGGTCAGGCTCTAATAAGTAAAATTATAACCTGCAAAAGTAGAATTTGCTCCTGTGCCAATTTTAAGGGGAAAAGGTAAAAGGATTAAGCGGGGAAGAACTTGAGCAGAATGACTCAAAGGCAATAGAAAAGAAAAAGCAGTCAAAAGCCCCCATTGTGGATCACTTCCTATCCTTGGAATTCCACAGTATCATGGTCCCCAAAAGAATCAGTCGATGGCTCATCATCCTTTTGTTTCACCAGACGAGTCAGCCGCTCTGGAACCCAGACAGGATCGGCGCCGTTCTGTGGAAACACACAAACAGAGCCTCTGGCCCATGTGAGCACTGGGTCAGGTCCCCTCCATTGCCCTGTGAGGGCATCCTTCCAACGCACGAAACCCTGGCTCGTACCCGAGGGGGCAAAATGACGATCGGCAGCAGTCTTGCCATTGACATCTAATTGCAAAAAATTCAAAGTAAAAAGGGCTAAGGATAGGCGCTGCTTCGGTTTCATATTGGTTCCAATTCCCTCTTTTTGTTTTATCAAGCATTCTTTAAGAGTACGATGGGCGCGTTCCACAATACCCTGTCCCTGAGGGTTGTACGGAAGGCCATGCTTTAGAGTTATTCCCATCTGTGAACAAAAAGATGTGAATTTTTGGGAAGTATAAGCCGGGCCATTATCAGTTTTTATTTCTTTAGGCATATTCCATGCTGCCCAGGCCTCAAGGCAATGATTGACGACATCATGTGCCTTTTCCCCGGCATGAGCAGATGCATGAATAATTCCAGAGACAGTATCTATGGAAACATGGATATATTTCAATTTTCCAAATTCAGATATGTAAGTTACATCCATTTGCCAGAGATGTAGAGGGAGCAAGCCTCGTGGGCAAATGCCCACATGTGAGGGGTGTAAAAAAGGGGCACAGGCATTACAGGTTTTTACAATTTCCCGAGCCTGATGTCGAGGGATTTTAAATCGCTGTTGTAATGTTTTAGAATTTACATGATATTGACGGTGAAATGCCTGTGCCTGTTGCATTTGAGTAAGAGAAAAAATCATATGTATCTTGGTGAGTTTATCTACTAGATCATTTCCATATGTAATAGGGCCAGGTAATCCAGTATGTGCCCTAACGTGCTGGATAAAGAATGGTGTCTTTCTTAAATGTATATAAATCTGGATTTGGCTAGCCATAGAATGAATAGGAGTATGTAAAGAGAGTTGACCCGCGCATTCAAGCGATCTAACCAGATTAACCACATATTGTGAATCTGATAATAAATTGAAAGGAGAAGAAACTCTCTTAAAAATTTCTAAAACAATATTTAATTCAACCAGTTGTGGAGAGGTATGTGAATATTGGATGATAACAGGATCGCTTCCCTCTATTAGGTAGGCCCCCACACCAGTTTTGGATCCATCAGTAAAAATGTTAATTGCATTAGCTACAGGTTTGTTTTTAGTGACCAATGGGAAAATGAGAGGATGTTCCAGAACAAAATGTAACAATGGATCTTTGGGAAGATGATTGTCTATTTCACCACTGAAAGAGCACATAAGTATAGCCCAATCATCAATAGTGGCTACCAGCGTTTGTACTTGCAGAGCAGTGTACGGTACCACCAACTTATCGGGCGTTCTGCCAAAATGTTGGATGCACTGCTGAATGGCTTTAAGGGCAAGGCTTGCTACACTGGTGGGATAATATTCAACTACCTTTTGAGGGGAGACTTTGGGGTGAATCCAAAGAAGGGGTCCTTGTTGCCAAAGAACACTAGTAGGCTGTTTTTCAGTGGCCAGGATACAAGCCCATAATGGCTGTCCAGGGGTCACTCGACGGAGAGACGCTTTCGTAAGTGCTTGTTCTACTAATTGTAACGCATGGCGGGCCTCATCGGTAAGGACGCGAGGAGAATCTAATTGAGGATTGCCTACGAGCAGATTATATAAAGGTTTCAAGGCATGGTTAGGAATTTGTAAAAAGGGTCGAACCCAATTAATGTCTCCCAACAGTTTTTGGAAATCATTGAGGGTTTTTAATTGATCAGTGCGGATGATTAATTTTTGAGGCAGGACTGCATGGGGGAGAACAATGTTGCCAAGAAAGTGTATATTTTCTCCTCTTTGTACCTTTTCTGAGGCGATGAATAATTGATGAGTTTCCAAAATCTTTACAAGGTGACAATAAGCCTCCTCAAGTATGGAGGGATTTTTTGTGGTTAACAAAATGTCATCCATGTAATGAATACACCGAATTTCTGGAAATTTGGTTTTTACGGGCTCAAGAGCACTATTTACATATAATTGACAGAGGGTAGGGCTATTGGCCATTCCTTGTGGGAGGACCACCCATTCATATCTACTGTCAATTTCCTCTTGATTAATAGAGGGAACAGTAAAAGCAAAACGAGGAGTATCCGCAGGATTTAAAGGGATGGAGAAAAAACAATCTTTTATATCTATGCTGATAAGTGGCCACTCCTTCGGAATAGCAGAGAGGAGTGGAAGCCCTCGTTGGACTGGCCCCATAATCTGCATTTGGCTATTTATGGCTCGGAGGTCGTGTAATAACCTCCATTTTCCAGATTTTTTCTTTATCACAAAAATCGGGGTATTCCAAGGAGAGGTGGATGGCCGGATATGGCCTAACTGTAATTGCTCTTGTACTAATTTCCTTGTTACTTCAAGCTTTTCACGGGAGAGAGGCCACTGAGGAACCCATACTGGATCTCCCGTCTTCCAGGTAATGGGAATTGCCTCCTCAGTGGCTACTGCACAAAACCCAGTTCCTCGCGACCACTCTTTTCTTTAGTAGGAATTGGGCTTTTACGTCCCTGGAGGTGTTTTCCCAGCCCGTAGGAAGGGTGGTAGCCCTGGCGAAGGAGAATATTATGGGCTTGGGGGAAATAAGATGTATTTTGTAAGGAATATCCCATGTCCACTAATAAATCTCTTCCCCAGAGGGAAACTGGCAGCTCCAGCACATAGGGTTCAAACTGCCCCTTATGTCCCTCCTGATCTTTCCAATGTAAAGCCCTAGCACTGAGGTCAGGGGTTTTAGCATAACCCAAACCTCTAAGTTCTCCGGTAGCCTTTTGAGTGGGCCATGAAGATGACCAATCTTTACAGGCGATGACACTTTTATCTGCCCCAGTATCTAAAAGTCCTAGGATTTGCTTGCCTTCCACGTCCAAGGTTATCAAGGGACGAGTTCCCATATCAAAGGCAAGAGATATTAACTCATTTCCTGAAGAACCGAACCCACCAATACCGCGTCGTCCCTCTGCTGAAGGAAACATACCATGTAGACTGGGAAGCAAAAGTAACTGTGCCACTCTATCCCCAGGGGAAATGGCAACGATACCCCGGGGCGCTGAAACCATCACTTTGATGATACCGGTATAATCCTCATCTATAACCCCCGGATGGACTACAAGTCCTTTCATGGTAGAGGAAGACCTTCCAAAAAGTAAGCCAACAGAATTAGGTGGCAGAGGACCTTGAAAATCTGTTTCAATAATTTGAACCCCCATTTGTGGCGTTAATACCAGCCTGGAGGTGGCACAGAGGTCCAATCCTGCCGAACCTGGAGTGGCTCGCCGGACTGTTCCGGAGGCTGTAAATTGGGCCACTGAGGTGGCTGTGTCTCCATGGCCCCATACACCTGAGGGTTCCCATATTTTTGTGGGCCCTGGGAACGAGGGCCCGCCCTCCCGTTTTTTGTCTGAGTATTTGATGATTGCTTTCCAGTATAGGGCAAGGGGTTGCCATCGATATCTTTAACCGAACGGCACTCAAAAGTAGGATGCCTTCCTTTTCTACATCGACGACAATACTCAGGAGGAGAAGGATAAGATTGGGACGCCCTACACTTAGGACAATCTCGTTTTAAGTGTCCTGTCGCTCCACAGGAAAAACAATTGCCATTTTTGGTACTATTCTTACTTTGTTGTCCGGAGGCCTGTATAATGGCTGCAGCAAGTCCTGAATTGGTTAAGGGTCCTCCGAGTTCCCTGCACACCTTCATCCACACCTCTAGGCCTTTATGTTTGTAAGGAGTGATGGCCTGTCTGCATTCTTTAGTGCATTGCTCATAGACCAATTGTTTAATGAGCGGCATGGCCGCGTCAGAATCCCCAAAAATTCTTCCCGCAGCCTCTACTAGACGGGCAACGAAGTCTGAAAAGGGTTCAGTCAATCCTTGAGTAATCTTTGTAAGGTTACCAGATACCTCTCCTTTGTTAGGGAGGGCCTTCCAGGCCTGGGTAGCGAGTCTGTTGATTTGTTCATACACCTGTTGTGGATACCCAAGCTGTTGATTAGCAAATCGTCCTTGGCCCATCAGCATGTCTATATCCCAGGCTGAATTTCCTGCTGCTCGATTACGTGCAGCTTGTTCAGTGGCATATTCTATATAATAAGCTTTCCAATCCAAATATTGGCCAGGATTTAAGGTGGCCCTAACCAAATTTTGCCAGTCTCCTGGGGTCATGGCATAGCGATGTAAACTCTCTATTATTGCTATAGTGAAAGCAGCTGACGACCCATATGTGCGAACTGACTCTGCGAGATGCTTAACTATTTTAAAGTCCAAAGGCTCATGATAACGATTTCCCCCCTCCTGCAGCTGGAAAACTGGGAAAGCTTGATTTGCTAAAAAAATTCCCGCATCTCTCCACATCTGACTACTAAAAGAGACACCTTCTCCTGCTCTGGGCGCAGAAGGGTTATACGGAGGAGGCGAAATTTCCTCTTTAATCAGTTCAAAAGCTTTCACTTGTTTACCAATGGCCTCTAATTCCTCCTCAGATTCATCCTCCCCCTCTGACTCTGAATCCTCCTCACTGGCCACTTTAGAGGAAGTTGAACGTTCCTCTTTTACACCGTCTAAAGCTGCCTGGCCCTCCTGCACAAATTTTCTAAAGCGCCTTTCTTCCAAACAGGCACGAATCAGCCGACAAAGCGGCCGAGTCCCTCCTGTGACAATACCTTGTTCTTCGGCGCGTTCTACGTCTCTTCCCAATTTATCCCAGCTTGCTAAAGAAAGATTCCCTGATACTGTAAACCATGGCGCTACCCTATCTATTTGTTCGAGAAAATCTTGTATTGTCTTGTCCCTAAGCTTTAGGCCTCTACTTTTCAACAAAGCTTTCAATGCTTTATGCAATGGGTGAGATGGACTATTTCCCATCTTGTCGAATCAGGACCAGCCCGATTCTCTAACTTACTTACACTAAAAAATATCCTCCTTAATGGAGCCCCCTTTGATCGGGGAAAATACAGCGCTGTTCCTCGCTTTTCCGCGAGCCTCGCTTATCCGCGAGCCTTATTTACTAAATATCCTCCTTAATGGAGCCCCCTTTGATCGGGGAAAATAACCCTCCGTAAACGGAGCCTCCTCCTCCCTTTTCGGAGTCAAGGAGTACTTACCAGCCGGCTGCCCTGGA
The DNA here is from genome assembly GCF_963383645.1 of Muscardinus avellanarius. Taxonomy (NCBI): domain Eukaryota; kingdom Metazoa; phylum Chordata; class Mammalia; order Rodentia; family Gliridae; genus Muscardinus; species Muscardinus avellanarius. Next base: position 70,770,070 of record NC_137788.1, read on the forward strand.
CTGCCGAGGTTCTGATCAAAGCGAAGGTCCCCGTACGGGCCACCACTTGTCGCGCGCAGTGACGACTCTTACACGATCTTCCTCAAGCAGTTTTATTACCCCAGGTTCTTGTACAGTTCCCGCAAATCTTCTTCCCGTAAATCTTCTCTTCTCTCCCTTTTCCCCCCAGAGATCTTTCCCTTATATAGAGCCCAACAGCCAATCAGCAGACTGTTCACGTGCACAACTCATGGCAACAGCCAGTCCATTGGCTGTTGCCCTATGGCATGCGGTGTTCCCGTGTATCTCATGCTCTTGTCGTCACTTCCTGAAAGCTGTTTACCACCTAAGTGCTCTGGGGAAGATTTCCGCTCAGCGCCATCTTAGCTCTCGGACTTACTGGCTGATGGGCGGGGCCCGTCACACTTGATTGGGTTGTTTGTTTTGCTAGTGTAGAGTTTTTTGAGCTCTTTGTATACTCTGGATATTAGCCCCCTATCAGAATGGTGGCTGGTAAAGATCCTTTCCCATTCTGTAGGCTTCCTCTTTAGGTTATTGATAGTTTCCTTTGATGAGAAGAAACTTTTTAGTTTGATGTTATCCCACTTGTTTATTCTTGCTTTAATTTCCTGAGCTTTGGAGGTTTTGTTGAGAAAGTTACTGCCTGTGCCAATATGTTGTAGTGTTGAACCTATGCTTTCCTCTACTAGCTTCACAGTCTCAGGTCTAATTTCTAAGTCTTTGATCCATCTTGAGTTGATTCCTGTGTTTGGTGAGATATAGGGGTTTAGATTCATCTTTTTACAAATGGTTAGCCAGTTCTCCCAGCACCACTTGTTGAAAAGGCTGTCTTTTCTCCAGTGTATGTGTTTGGCCCCTTTGTCAAAGATTAATTGACTAAAGATGTGTGGGTTTGTTTCTGTATCTTCTATTCTAATCCACTGGTCAGTATATCTGTTTTTGTGCCAGTACCATGCTGTTTTTACTACTATTGCTCTATAGTATAGTTTGAAGTCTGGGATTGTAATGCCTCCTGCGTGTTTCTTGTTATTGAGAATTGCTTTGGCTATTCTAGGTCTTTTCTTTCTCCATATGAAATTCATGATTGATTTTTCTAGGTCTCTGAAGAATGTCACTGGTATTTTAATGGGAATTGCATTGAACCTATAGATCAGTTTTGGCAGAATGGCCATTTTGATGATATTTATTCTGCCTATCCATGAGCACGGGAGATCTTTCCATCTTCCAAGGTCTTCTTCAATTTCTTTCTTTAATGTTTTATAGTTTTTGTTGTAGAGGTCTTTTACATCTTGGGTTAGGTTTATTCCTAGGTATTTTATTGGTTTTGAGGTTATAGTGAATGGAATTGTTGTTTTTATTTCTTTCATTGTGGATTCGTTGTTGGCATAAAGAAAAGCCACTGATTTCTTTAGGTTGATTTTGTAACCTGCGACTTTGCTGAATTTGTCAATCAGGTCCAGAAGTCTTTTGGTTGAGTTCTTTGGGTCTTCCAGATAAAGGATCATGTCATCTGCGAATAAGGATAATTTTAATTCCTCTCTTCCTATGTGAATTCCTTTGATTTCCTTCTCTTGTCTGATTGCTGCAGCAAGAGTCTCAAGGACTATATTGAAAAGGAGTGGTGATAGTGGGCATCCTTGTCTTGTTCCTGACTGTAGCGGAAATTCTTGCAGTTTTTCCCCATTCAATATAATGTTGGCTTTGGGTTTGCAGTATATTGCCTTAATGATGTTGAAGTACTTTCCTTCTATCCCAATTTTTTGCAGTGTTTTTAACATAAATGGGTGTTGGATTTTGTCGAATGCTTTTTCAGCATCTATTGCTATGATGATGTGGTTTTTGTTCTTGGTTCTATTTATGTGGTGAATAACATGTATTGATTTGCGTATGTTGAACCAGCCTTGTTTTTCTGGGATGAAACCGACTTGGTCATGATGTATTATTTTCTTGATATAGTTTTGAATGCGTATAGCTAGTATTTTGTTTAGAATTTTTGCGTCTATGTTCATTAAGGATATTGGTCTGTAGTTTTCCTTTCTTGAGGTATCTTTATTTGGTTTGGGGATTAATGTGATACTAGCCTCATAGAAGGAATTTGGAAGAGTTCCATCTCTTTCAATTTCCCGGAACATGTTATGCAGTATTGGTATTAGTTGTTCACTGAAGGTTTTGTAGAATTCAGCTGGGAACCCATCTGGGCCTGGGCTTTTCTTTGGTGGAAGAATTTTTATTGCCATTTCTATTTCTTTGGTTGTTATTGGTTGGTTTAGGCTTGCTATGTCCTCTTGGCTAAGTTTAGGAAGGTTAACTGTGCTTAGAAATCTATCAATTTCTTCCAGGTTTTCAAGTCTATTGGAGTATAAATTTTTAAAGTAGTTTCTAATAATATTTTGAATTTCTTCACTATCTGTGGTGATATCTCCTTTTTCATTTCTAATTTTGATAATTTGAGTTGATTCTCTTTTTCTTTTGGTTAGGTTGGCCAGGGGTTTATCAATTCTATTAATCTTTTCAAAGAACCAACTTTTTGTTTTATTGATTCTCTGAATTGTTTTTTTGTTCTCTATTTCATTTATTTCTGCTCTAATTTTGATGATTTCTTGCCTTCTGCTGGCTTTGGGAATAGACTGTTGCAGAATTTCTAGATCCTTGAGCTGTGTCATTAGGATCTTTACTTGGTGGTTCTCCGTCCTTTTTATGTGGGCACTCAATGCAATAAACTTTCCTCTTAGTACTGCCTTCATGGTGTCCCATAGGTTTTGGTAGGTTGTGTCTCTGTTTTCGTTTGTTTCCATAAATTTCTTTATTTCTTCCCTAATTTCTGCTCTTACCCATTCGTCATTCAATAGTGTATCATTCATTCTCCATGAATTTGAATACTTTCTTTCGAGTTTCCTGTTGTTTATTTCTACTTTTATTCCGTTGTGGTCTGAAAAGATGCAAGGAATTATATTACATTTTTTGAATTTGCTGGTATTTTCTTTGTGTCCCAGGATGTGATCAATTTTGGAGAAGGTTCCATGGGCTGCTGAGAAGAAAGTGTATTCTGTAGTTCCTGGTTGAAATACTCTGAAAATGTCTATTAGGTCCATTTGGTTTATGGTTTCCCTTAGTTCTAAAACGTCTTTACTCATCTTTTGCCTTGAAGATCGATCCAGTGGTGTGAGAGGCGTATTAAAGTCTCCCAGAATTATTGTATTTGGGTCTACTTGGGATCTTATGTCCAGAAGGGTTTGTTTTACAAATGTGGTTGCACCCATATTTGGGGCATAAATATTTACTATCATTATATCTTCTTGGTATAGTGTTCCTTTTAGTAAAAGGAGGTGCCCTGATTTGTCTCTTTTGATGTGTTTTAGTTTAAAGTCTGTTTTGTCGGATATTAGGGTTGCTACCCCTGCTCTTTTTTGGTCACTGGTGGCATGGTATATCTTTTTCCATCCTTTCACCTTCAGCCTGTGAATGTCTTTGGCTGTGAGGTGTGTTTCTTGCAGACAGCATATATTTGGATTATGTTTCCTAATCCACATTGCCAATCTATGTCTTTTGATTGGTGAGTTAAGTCCTTTGACATTAAGAGATATTATTGATATATGATTTTTGTTTTCTGCCATTTTGTGTTCTGTCTACTCTTGGGTGGTGTGATCATTCTTCTTTACTTAAGTGGCCCACTTATTAACTTCCTCTCTTCTCTGATTCTGAAGTCTGCTTCTTTTTTCTTCCTTATGGTTTATTTCTTTAAGAATTTTCTCTAGTGTTGGCTTTGAATTCATGAATTTTTTGAGATTCTGTTTATCGTGAAAGACTTTGGATTCACCATTGATCTTGAATAGTAGTTTTGCTGGGTAGATGAGCCTTGGTTGGAAGTTATTTTCTTCCAGGGTCTGAATCACATCATACCAGTCTCTCCTAGCATTCATGACCTGGGTTGTATAGTCTGGGGTGATTCTTATTGTTTTGCCTCTATATGTCACCCGTCCTTTTGTTCTCGCTGCTTTTAAGATTCCTTCCTTGGCCTCTATATTGGTCATTTTGGTTATTATGTGGCGTGGAGTGGTCTTTCTTTGGTCCTGTCTCAGTGGAGTTCTGTATGCCTCCTGGACTTGAAGATCGAAGTCTCTTTCCAAATTTGGAAAATTCTCTGAGATTATTTCCTTGAAGATATTACAGATGCCCTTGGTCTGTACCTCTATCCCTTCCTCAATGCCTATTATCCGTAGATTAGGGCGCTTCATATTATCCCATAATTGCTGGATGTTTAGGTTTTGTTGCTGTAAAGATTTCTGTATATCGCTGACTGTGTTTTCGGTTTGGGATGTACTGTCTTCTAATATTGATATTCTGTTTTCCATTTCATCTAATCTTCCAGAGTTTCTTTCAATTGCTGTCTTCATTTCACTTATTGCCTCTTTCATTTCATTCCAGACCTCTTTCTGATTCTTTTTTAGTGTTTCTAATTCACCTTTAACCTCCTCTATACTTGTTTTGAATCCTTTCATCATATTGAACAACAAGATTCTGAACTCCCCTTCTTGCATTTCTAGTAGGTCAGTATTCGTGATTTCTGCTGTCTCTTCGTAATTCCTGGTTCTCATATTTGTAGCTTTCTCTGTCCTGTTTTTCTGGTTTCTACCCATCGTTCGTGAGTATTATGCTTAGTCAAATCTTAATATTAGGAGTTGGGGTATCGGCTAGTCAGCAGAGCCTTTCCAGTGTTGAGGGTGGGTGATGTGGGAGGAGCTGGGGTGATTAGTAAAGGAGTCAGATTAGGTAGAGGATATGTTTAGGTTGAGAAAGACTTTGAGTATCGTAAGGTGAAATCTTGCTAGGAATGAGAGAGAGTTAACTACTAGGACTCTTGTCGTTCGTGGAGTAATTATGAATGTAAGAGATACTTAGAGTATTAGACCAGGAGGTATATTATGTGGAAAAGTTTTGGGGGGGAAAAGTATGTAGGGTTAGTGTGGGAAGGTTTGTAAATAAGGGTGATGGAAGGAGCAGACAGACACAAAAAAAGAATAGAAAAAAAATCCACACAAGATACCAAGACTATTATGTAATCCTAGAAAAAGGGAGGAAGACCAATCAAAGGAGGAGAATGAAAATAAAGGAAGGAAAGAGGAAGAAAGAGGACAAAAGAACAAGAATAAAATAAAAGGAGCTAGCAGCTGTGTGAAATAAAAAAATAAGGCAAACTATCCAATATATATATATATAAAAAAACAACATGTGAAAGTAAGAGAAGTATGGGGTGAAAGAAAAAAAAATAACACAGCAATAACCATACCAAAACAAAAGCACTGTAAAAGCAATATAAAACAAAACATCCACATTAAAAGTAAAATAAACAGTCCTCCTTATTTACGCATATGGGGTCAGGCCTATATAATATGTGCGTATGTGATTGCTTTAGTAACTTTCAGAATACCATCCAATGTCTCTTAGTTTTCTTTGTACTCTATTTTTTTATCTTCTTAGGTCACTCTGGGTGTTTGGACACCTTCTCTCCTTTAGCTGCTTTAGGTTTATGTGTCCGGATGTCTGGTTTCACTGTTATTTGATTCTATACAATTCACAGGTTCTGCGAAATTCTAACCTGTGGTCAGTACCTCTGCACTCACCACCCTAGACTCCAGCCTGTGCTTCCCTACGACACGGGTGGAGCATGACCAAGGTATAATTAGAACCTCCCCCTGAGGTCCTGTGCAGATATTGTGGCCCGATGGATTTTCCTGTGTCTCTGGAAATTCCAGCTGGGTTAGCCGGTGTGGTCCCAAGATGTACCCTGGGCAAATGGGTGCTGGTTCCTGGGTGCCCACGCTTGCTGCCAGAGCTCTGCCTATTCCAAGGGTGCAGGCTGGGTGTGCTGCTTTTACTGGAACCAGGAGTGAGTGGATGCAGCTGTCTGTTGCTGCTGGTATGCTCTTCCAAGGTGTATTGAGCTGAGTTCTCGTTCTCGCTTAGAATTAAGCCTCTGGCTAGCAGGAGGGTGGGAACACCCAGCGGTGGGCCAGGAGTGCAGGATAGGTGCTCAAGGATCCAGTGCGTGGTGCCCAGTAAAGGCCTCTGCCTCCCGCGGGACGTAGAAACTGGGGGTGCCCCAAGGAGATTTCCAGTTTACACAGGGCTTTCGCAGCCTTGAAGGCAGTCTCTGGCAAGGTGGCGGGGGGGGGGGGGAGCTAGACACCCAGGTAGGCTCCAATTTAGTGGAGAGAGTTGGACAGGCAATGACTGCTAGCAGGGAACCGGGGCGCCAACAAGGTGCGCAGAGGGGAGTGCTCGGGTCTGAGGCTTGGGCGTGCTGGGGGGTTGGAGTGCAGCGCACGCTAGGGTCCGCACTTCCCGTTGCCCGCAGGTACCTGTCTTTCTTGGTCCAGGATTCGTGGGAGTCTCTATGCTGTTGTGATCCAGTCGCTGGTGGGCACACAAAATTCTGACGTGGAAGCTGCTCGCTGTTTTCAGTCCCGGATTATCTTGCTGCGGGACTATCGGGGCTATCGGGCAGGCAGCTCCGCGGGCCCGCGAAAGCAGCCCGCGGCCGCCGATCAGCGTTTGCAGCTGGTCCGGTGTCCGGGTCTATGTTCTTCTTCTTCTTCAAGTTCAGAGTTCCCCCGAGGTACCAGGATTTGTTTTGGTTCCTGGTATGTATTTTTTATTGTTGATTAAGACACAGCTTTCTAAGTATCTGAAGTTTTATTTGCTTCAGCTACTGAGGAGTACTGTGTCCCTCAGTCGCCATTTTGAAAAAAAAAAAAAAAAAAAAAAAAAAAACCCAAATTTAAAGTACATTTTCTACCAGGGCGTGGTGGCACACACTTGTAATCCCAGCATTTGGGAGGCTGAGATCAGAGGATCTCAGTTCAAGGACAGCCTCCACTACTTAGTGAAGCTCTTTGCAATGCAGTGAGACCTGGTTTCAAAATATAGAACAAAAAATAGGGCTCGGGGTGTAGCTTGACAGTCGAATGAACCTGAGTTCCATCCCCAGTACAACACACACAAAAAAAGTACATTTTCTACTGCATCTATATTACTTTTATGTATCATAAAGTTAAACTATCCTATGTTTGGGACTAGCTGTATCAAGAGCAAACTAAGTTGAATTAACAAAAGACTGGACATCTGTACAGCAGCACATGCTTATAATCCCAGCTACTAGTGAGAGTGAGGCAGGAGAATCACAGTATATATCTACAAAGAAGAGCAGAAAAAAACACACAAAAACTGCAGAAAGATTATAAGCAAATTGAATGTAGTAAATATTCAAGTCTCTGTATAGACTCTCGAAGTGAAGAACCATGAACATATTAAATGTATGGATAAACTGAATTGAGCATGCCTATATTCAATAGTATTGTATTTTATGAGGTACAATGCAATGTAAGGGTACAACTAAAATTAATTAAAAATAGGATGTATTTTAAGAATAAAGAAAATGAAGATATAATGCACAAAGTTACCATTGCTTACATAAAAAGAGGACAAAAGTACAAATTTGTATTTAATATTTAAGGATAAAAGCCCTCACTCTAAAACAGTAAAAAAATTTACTTTTTAAGAGCAAAAATAAAATAACCAATATTAATTATTCCAAAGGAAAGAGATAAAGAAACAAGTGCACATATATTAATTAGAAAATATGGTTGAAGAAGTAAACCAGCATTTGTCAATTATTGTAATAAATGAAAATTAGTGTTCACCTTTGAAGAAATACTAATTTTTAACTGGATAAAAACAAACATGAAGAAGGGAAAAATACAAGACAAAATATATTTGTGTAAATATCAGCCTTTGGTTCCCAAAGTGGATGAAACAATACCCTGCTGGAAAAAATGTAGATACAAACAGAAATGCTAATTTGACCCTGCATTACTGTTGTTATACTTCTCAGGATAGTATTGTATACTATGAAAAGAAGGCATTATAATTTTTATTTTTGTTAAAAGATTTTTTTATTGTTTAAAGAATTTTATTGTTAAAATAATTTTATTGTTAAAAGAATTTTTATTTTTGTTATAATTTTTACTTTTGTTAAAAGAAAAACTAAGAAATGTGACCCGCTCAAAACTGTGTAGCCAGAACTGGAACTCGTATTTAAGTTGCTTAACACCTATATCTCTACTCTTTCTTCTTTAATTATATATTTTAAAATTTTTATTGGTGCATTGTAGTCCTACATCTTAATGGGATAAAAGACTTGTGGAGACATACATGCACACATCACCCAATTATCCCATACCCGATCCTCACCCCATTCCCTTCCCATCCCTCCATCCCATGCTTGGCTTCGTGACTGACTTTGATATGTTTAAGTGCATCATGTACTTTAGAGAGTTTCCCTCTGCCCTCTTCCCATTCCCTCACTTAGGTTGCCTTATTTGCTTCTCTATAGGATCTTGAACTATTTGTGAAATTGGGTTGAATTGGATCATTTGTACCTTTAATCACTCTCAAAATTTTGCTACTTTTAAATATTTTGAGACCATTCATTCAAAGATGATTGAACACATGTCTAATTTCCCCATTTCCTTATATGATCTTAATGAGTGTGATTTATAATTCAGTCAATTTAGTCTAAGTGATTGACAGTGATGATGAAATTAGATTTCAAACAAAACAAGTTCTTTTTTCATTTGTTAGTGAGGAGGTGGAAAGAAATAGGCAGATAGGGCCAGAGGGTCACAGTGGGAAGATTTAGTTTCCTGAGAGGTAACATATGCTAACTAAATTTCAAAACTTCCAAAAGGACTGGACCTCTTGAATGTTGAGTTATAACAAAATCAAAGCCCCTGGAGAGTGACCAGAAGTTTACAAAACCCCGGTTGTGGTTGTTCCTGTCAATAAGAGATCCCAGGAAACAGTATCTGGCATCCCAACCAAGAGAAGGAGACATTAAAAAGGACACTATCTCATTCCCAGGAAACTGCCTCTGGGAACTCAGTAGGAAAAGAAAATTCAAAGAAGCATTCTGGTAAAAAAAAAAAAAAAGAAAATCCAGTTGATCTTTGGAGGGCTCAACCAGGATACTATATAGAAGGGTGAGCAAGTATAGACTTTCTGGATTAGATACAAATTTTTGGAACTCTATAAAAATGGTTCACACAACCTCCAAATTAATTTGCTTGATATGGCTAGAAAAATTTAGGTTTGATTCTGACCTGACATTCTCCTTTCTGATTTCTTTTTAAAATGGCATCAATCATAATAAATAGAATATATATCCCTGTCTTTTTTTCCTCATCACCACTGTGCGCCACCTGCCATTTGTGGTTCTGATTCTTTCTCCCAGTATTATGCTTCTAACAAGCCCACACTGTGATCGATTAGTGATTTCTTCCACATTTAATGCACTGGCCAGAAGGAAATAATAATTTACTGTATGCTAAAATGCCAAAAGTTCCAAGAAATCAGAAGTTTAAATTGGTTTTTTAGGTACATACCTGAAATTAAGGGAAAAAATAAATTTGGAGTATATGGGACACTCTGAAGTGTATCCTCAACAAGGCTAACTCCATAAACTTTTCCACCACTAATACAGGTTCTGGGCTTATTGGGCTGACCCAAAACAAAACAGAAATTCCCATAAGAGCTAAAAGAGACCACAGGCAGGCAATAGATGATGCAATCACCACTGGTACTTACGTATGTGTGACTGGTGGTTCAAAATAAGTGTCGGTTCTATGTCTTGCTGGCCACTACCATGGGGACATGTGTATATGTGACTGAAGGTCAGAAAAGGTACTGGCTCTAGGCCTCAGAGGCAACCACCATGGGCACATACATAAAAGAAGCTGGTGGTCAGAAATAGATGTCACCTCTAGGTCTTGCTGGTAATCGTGGGTAAGTCCAGTAGACTCATCTTGCCCATGGCCATGCTTGGATAAGAATTAGGTTCAAGATCCCAGAGGACACCCTGGCACATATATGATAGTAGAAAAGGTTAAAGAATGCTTTTTTTTTCTCTTCTATTTTTTAGATGGGAAATAGTCCATCTGCCAGGCCTGCCAAGATCTTGTTAAAATGAATATTAAAGAACTGAAGTTTAGTCTCCAGTCACTGAAAATAAGCATTTGATTTTTTTTTTTTTTTTGCACCAGAGCCTTGCCTAGCTCACCTTGAGGAGGATCCTATAAAGTACCCACTTGTCCACCTCCACTGCTGAATTGATTCCAGAGTGCTAGTGCACCTGCAAAGGTGATAATAACATAGCCACAAAGCACACTTTATATTGATAGGTTATCAGTACTAATATCTGTAATAATACTGACAAGTAATTAACCTATAGATTATTCAACAGGTGGTTTCAAGATGTCCCTGGAAAGATATATAATTTACAAACTCTCTCCTATCTGAAACAATAGATTCATCACTTAGTCCCTAACATTTATCTCCAATATTGGGTCTGTCTTGTTTCCCACAAGGTTATCTATATAGAAGTAAGTAATGAGTCTTCTTGTGGAATTCAATGTTTACACTAAAAAAAATTCAGGTATACTGGACTATTGGTCAGATTAAATCGTTCCTCAGTCTTTATTCTTAACAATGCCTTACTAAAATCCCACTACTAGTCCCTGAGCCAAATGATCCAAAGAAAGTTGGAATCCATAACTTTAATTGCTTTGAGAGTATCAGCTCTAGTTGGCACCATAACTGGCTTAAAAGTATGAGTCACCCTAAATGCACCCTCAGTGGGAAACCTAACTGCTTCAATGTCACAAGTTGCTGAAGACACTGAACTAAATTTTTGGAATATTCAATGTTCTATAGATTCATTGGAATACATGCTTTAGAGTCATGGGGTAGCTCTTGATTATCCACTAGCTGATCAAGGAGGACTTTGTGCCATTGCAAAGGAGAAATTCCCTGGAAACTAACTCTAACTCTCAATCTCTCTCTCTCTCTCTCTCTCTCTCTCTCTCTCTCTCTCTCTCTTCAAGAATGCTGAAAATAGAATGGAGGACATGCTAAGACAAGCAAGGTGGCTAAAAGAAGGAGCTGCCAAAATTCTGGAAACTCAATTATGGCAAAAACAAACAAACAAACAAAAAAAAACTTGCAGTATATTCCTATCTTTTACCTCATAGCTACTGCCCTTTTTTTTTTTTTTGACTCTTTGATCATATTCTCACTCTCATATTTGGTCTTTGTGTTTTTAATCTACAAATGAAGATCATCTCTTCACATCCAGAGGCCATCAAGCTGCAGATAGTCCTTCAAATGGAACTTTGCATGAATCTCCAAACCCTAATCTACCTTGTGTTCTTAGATCACCTACCTGTAATGAGGTGCTAATTGCCACTGACTCATGATGTGCCCTTTCAGCTGGAAGTAGTTAAGAATGATCATCTACCTGTGCCCCTAACTGCAGTTTGGTTCACCTATTTGCAGGAAGGATTGAGGAGGTAGAAAGAAATAGGCAAACAGACCAGAGAATCACAGTGGAAAATTTTAATTTCTTGAGAGATAATACTGCTTAAATTGCAAAACTTCTAAAAGGTTCAGACTTTATGTATGTCAAGTGCTAACAAAATAAAAGCCTCCCAAGAGTGATCAGATGTTTACAAAACTTCAGCTGTTTTTTCCAGTAAGAGATCCCAGGAAACTGTCTGGGATACCAACTGAAAGAAGGAAACACAAAGGACACTAAGTCCAAGAAAACCCCCTCTGGGATTCCAACAGGAAAAGTAAACTCAAAGGAGCCTATAAACCCTTAGATAAGCCACCCTAAATGACCACCCACTTAGGAACTCCTCTGCAATTCTCCCCTCCCCCATTGACTTTGAGAGAAAGTGATATGTAATTAAAGACACCTGGCCCAAGCAACTTCCAGGTAGTGACCAGAAGACAACCATTGGACATCAGAGCCAAACAAAGCCCCTAGAGGTGCCCCGCAACCATCTTTGGTAGATCATGTGGACTTTGGGAAAAAGTAATTTGCAATTGATGATACATGGCTTGGGTATCTCCCAAGTAGTGTCTAGAAAGCAGCTGCCATATACCAGGGTCACCAGTGCTGGAAAGGGTGACCTTTTTATTTTCTTTCTTCCCTTCTCATTACAATAAATCCACTGCTCACCTTTCTGTTTGCAAGTATCATTGTTTGTACTTGTAGACGAGAACCCAGGTAAGAAAAAACATCCAGTTCATTAATATTTTGTGAAAAAGCATAATCTTCACCCACGAAGCAAACCAAAAGTTTGCTCCTTCGTAAATTTGATCAGAAATGGCAAAAGGTTTAATTTGTATTAGTGCTAATCAGTTGGTATCTGTGATTTTATAACCAGCTAGAAAACAACCATCCTAGATATTCTACGAGGTAACGGGAAATCATTCTTATAAGATAGTTAACAGTGCAAGGCTACGGTTGTAGCTCAGTGGGAGAGTGCTTTCCTAGCATGTGCAAGGCCCTGGGTTGTATCTCCAATACCACAATTTTTAAAAAGTTAGATATTGACATTACTTAAGACTCTAATCTACTTTTTTGTAAGATTAAAATATTGTGTTTTCTTGCTCAAAGGTATGATTGGACCTGCAATATGTTCACTTAATCTATGATACCGTTTTTAAAACTCAATCCAAGCTGTTAGGATACATTTTAAGAGAAATGTACATGAAAACAAGGAAACAAATACTACAAGTTATATACATTAATTATATATTTAATAGTAATAAATTAATGATAATTGAGGATTGGTACTTTATCAGTTTTGTGTAATTTTAAATTCAAAACCTGGAGTCTTTTGCCATATCAAAAAACTATTTGGAGTGGATTATTTTGTTATAATCTTGTTCTTTGCTATCCATGTATCCGTTTTATATTTCAATTAAAAATCAAAAGGTTTTTTTTTGTGTGTGTGGTACTGAGGATGGAACACAGGGGCAGTTTACCTTCGAGCTACACTGTCAGCCCTATATTTTATTCTTTATTTTGAAACAGGGTCTCACTGAGTTGTAAAGGGCCTCACTAAGTAGCTGAGGGTGTCTGAGAGCCATGATTCTCCTATCTCAGCCTACTGAATGTTAAGATTACAAGCATGAACCACCACAACAGGCTTAAAAATTAACAGTTTTAAATAGCTCTTTTTAAGGAAAGGCAATGACAGAGATCTATATTTGATTTTGTTTTTTACCTGTTTTCTCTTCCCCAAGGAATTAACTTGAAGTTTTAATTATGTAAGTATAGTCATTATTATAAACATTACTCATAAAAATCATAATGAGACAAAATTCTAGCATTTGAGTTACACTTTAGAAAGGATACCCTCTACTTAGAAGATAATAAATTGAAATCATATTTTCTAACATATAAATATATTATTCTTTGCTTTAATATGTAGTTAGTGTCAAATCTACAAAAACAATTTTTGGCACAAAATGAGTTGTTTCTGTTTTAGTAATGTTTATTCAGGTAATCTCTGCACCACTTATATTGACTGTTTTAGATTAAAGAGACAATAAGACACAGTAGGTAGCAGATACTTAAAAGGAGTGTACTCAGTCAGCACCACAATCCTTTTCAGCTTTCTTGACTTCACAACTCCTGCTGAAGAAGTGGGAGAGTTCAATGTTATGTGGTAGGAGGTGCCATGCCACAAGGATTATCACATGTACTCATTTATATTTGTTTTTCTGGAGATGTTTATAGCAACAGGGAAAAAGTCAACATGTTTTAAAAGAGGTAGCAGAACTACTTTTAAAGACAGGTTAGTTCTAGGATTGTACCTGAGGGATGGCACAGATTCAGGAATATTTGTTAAATGAATGACTGAGACAGTGAAAATGCCAATAAGTATCAATGGATATTTATACTCCACTAAGCCTTTTCACTTCTTAGAGCCTGATTCTAAGGCAGGAATTATTTTAGACTAGGGAAGCAAGGAATCTGATACAATTTTTTTTTTTTAATAAACAATAGCGTAGACTTTCTGCTCTTGTTCCTACTTCGAAAAAACTTGGCAGGGGCAAAGTGATTGGATCCTCTGAGAGCAGCAAAGATTTTTCACCCTCTGCCTGTGGCACAAAGACAGCTTTCTCAGTGGAACACTTGATCAACAACGTGTGTGAGCTGTGAACGCCTGGGTTGCCCTGCTGGGAACAGGGCGCTCTGTCTGTTAAAGATGTACATTGCTTCTGCAGATTTTGTCAGCAGGAAGCTGGAAAAAAAAAAAGGAAAAAAAGAAAATTTGACAGAGGCAATTCACAGGGGGGCGAAATGCACACATCAGTGAAGTGGAGGTGGCAGTGTTCCGGCATTCACCAGGAGCGCTATCAAGAAAAATGAAAGTGCTACTTTGGATTGTAAGGAGCAGCATGGGGTGAACTCCACAAAGAGAGAAAATAACACAAATTGTCTACCTGTGATAAACTAGTCAAGTTCCTGGAGTTGTGGTTTCATCTTTGCTTCTTCCTGAATGCTTTCCAGGTGGGGCGATTCGGGGTGGGAGTTGTATTTGGAGTGATCAAGTGTTTGAGAACAAAACACTTGGAAATATATAATGTCTTAGTGGTTATGGCCAGTGAACACTCACCTGGGCAAAGGGAAGGGGTAGAAAGAGAACTAGCTTTAAAACTGTGTAAGGCATATTTTACCCTACTGCGCTTTTAGAACATGACAAGAGATTTGGGGGCAATTAAATGACGTTTTTTCAAGAGTCTGATATAACGTGGCATTTTGAAAGGCCGACTTCCACCCCAAAGAGATCACAACAGACTATAATAGAATGCAACCTCTTGCCCTACTTTTTGCATCCTGGTAGGAGGCGGTGCCTTCCAAATCAGCAAGGAATTTGATATTACTCACATAATTATCTTGCTTAAGAGACAAGAATAAGAGCAAAGAAGTCGAAGGTGGCGTTTCTGTCTTGTCTAATGAGTAGAAACATAGAGGTTATTTAGTCTGCGTGGCTTTGGAATAAGCCACGACAAATATGATATACTGTTCTTTTTTTATTTTTAAAAAGCAAGAGCTTCATTATCCCCGCGTTCATTTAGCACACACTACTGTAGATTTTGGTATTCTATGTTTTGCATGCCTCTAATACAAAATCAAGTAAGAATGTCATTAAAATTTAAAAAATGTATTATGAAACCTATCAAGCACCTGACATTTAATTTAAATCAGACCTGCCATTCATTTTTAATAACATTTATGAATCTCTGAGGTGGAAGAAATCAATACAGAGTTTTAGAAAAACAAAATCAGCAGGAAGTAGAAGACCCTCAGCAATACTTTGATTTTCTTCTGGAAAAGCAACAAACGATGTTGTTTTGTTGTTTCTGTTACCTAAATGCTTCTGAATCTCTTTAGTCATACAGCAGTGGGTTGTTAGAAAAATGTTTTCACTAAAAAGCTAAAGCCTTCAAAGTGATTGTTTGCTGTGATCCCTTCAAATTCCTCCCTTCCTCTCTATCTCTTTCTTTGTGCCTTTGATTACTTAAAAAGACAAACAAATGTGTATGAATCAGATTCTATTTCTTTTGTTTTTCCAAGGCTACCAGGAATCAAGGAAGTGGAATTCCATGGGGTACAGGGAGCAAGCACTGAAGAGAGAGGGCATGGAAATGAGCTGGGAATATACTGTGGAGATGGAAATGATGGTTAGGAAAAGAAGTGTTGAACGTGGAATGTGATTTTGAAGTATATTCTTTGGCTGAGGGGATGTGAATTGGCACTACTGAGGGCAGAATTTTTTTCTTAAAAGATTATGAGGCTGACTTCGCTGACTAAGGAAATCAGATTTCTAAGGGGAGGGGTGGACCATGGCATTTTCCTGACTAGAGTAAATCATTCTAAAAAAAAGTTGATGATAGATATGTTAAAACATCAATTATCAAATAATAAATGTCCTGGAACTTCAAGAAGTAAATAGATCAGAGTTCCATATAGCCATCAATATAACGTTATGATGGAACAACCAGTCTTTTAAAAAGTAGATTCCAACTCAAATCTCATGTGGCTAGTTCACTACTCTATTCACCAGTCCCTAACTCTAGTTCAGTTTCTCAACTTCACAAACACAGGTATCTTAGACCAGATGATCCTTTGTTTCAAGGCGCTTCCGTGTACATGGAGATGTTTAACATCTTGCCTCGCTCATACACAAAAAATGCCAGTAGCATCCTACTGTTGTAAAAATAAGCCTTCAGGTCATTTTAGGTGTTCCCTGGGGAGAAGAAAAATTGCTGTCCTATGAGAATCACTGCTCTAAGCATGGAGAACTACAGAACATTTTCTGAAGTAATGAATTACTTTTATTTTCTGAACATACGTGATGGTTTGCCGCTCTATGGTTTGCCCATCCTACTTTCTATGCTCTCCTGTCTTTCTCTAATAGTACACTACTTATTCCTTAAGTCCTAATTTAATATAACTCTCTATTAAATTTTCGATATTCCAAATGTCATTTCCCTTTCTATGTTCTCAAAATAGTTTGTATATGTATCTCTATCATAGTCCATGATAATTATTTATGTAAACATAAATTTACTCCCACTGTAAGGCAAAGTATGTAGGAACTAGAACTTGTCTAATTTTTTAACCTCTTTTATTGTTCAGTAAAATATGTCATATACCTAGTGATGATGTCAATAGTAACAACCACAAAAATATCACAAAGCACTGGTGTTTATTAAGGAACTATTCCAAACACTTGTACTTGCTTGTTCATATTATCTTCACAATTTAACTATGATATATGCACTATTATACTTTCTACTTTACAAATAATAAAATAGAGGCTGAAAAAGTCTAACTCATTTATCCAAGATTACATAGGTAGGGCACAGATGGTTTCAGCCTAGTCAATCTGACATTAGACCTACATTTTTAGCAACTGTATAATACCAATCTCTCAAATAAAGAAATTGATATTTGCAAAATTAAGATTATTAAATCATTGATTTATACAGTAGAAGATAATTTGGTATTCCTTTCATGATAAAATATAAAAAATGTGAAGACCACAGATATCCAGCTTAATGTCATGTAGTGGACTTAATAAAGAAGATATACTTCTAGAGCTATCATAAGTAAAATCCGCTATTTACCAACTGACAGAATATAGTGTTTAGAATTGACAAATACAAATATTGATCACAAAACTGGAAGAAATCTGAGACAAGTAGCTAACTTTATAGGAAAGTCTTTTATCTAAAAAAAAAACCTGAAAGCAAATACTTTTAGTTTTTTTGATTGATATAAAATTTTATGTAAGCATTGTTGGTTTAAGTATGAGACAAAATTATTGTTTCTCTATGTCTACTAAAACTCTGCAACATTTTCTTTATACAGTAAAATATTTGGGAGCCCAGTTATGCTTTATAAATTTTCTGAGTTTTGTTTTAGTGGATTGTCTTAAAGCTTAGCAATTATGATGAATAAAACTAACTGGAAAGTAGTAAATTATTTTTTTCAAAAAGGGGAAATTAAATAACATTTGACATACACATTTAGAACTTTATTGAGATTTTTATATTTTTCAAATATCATTTATGCAGATAATTTCAATAAGAAGCACAATGCTCTCAGGATGTGCTCATATCTGCTTAAGTAAAACTCTGAAATTCTCAGCAGTTCTCACATATTCATAAATGGTTGGGACTATCAAACGATGTTCATCCCTCAGGTACCTTTATTTGCCAATAACATGATGTATGAGAATCAATAAAATCATGTTACAAATGTGGACTACATTCAGAATTTCCTAGCATATAGGAAAATATAAAAGTTAAGTTTTTCTGTGTTCATTTGAGAATAAGCACTCTTCTTTTTAGTTTACTGAGGCCAATCAAACTGAAGAAAAGATTTATTTCAAATTCACGTACACTATTTAGCCCTTGTTAATGATCCATTAATTCACTTATTACTACCTGAACACTCTTCCAAGTTTATATCCTTTAACGAACAATATACAAATAAATTATTTGTAAATAATTGGTCAGTAATGTGTTCATTAGTTTTACACTGTCTTCTAGAATATCTAACTTCTCCTTTCCTAAACCAATATGTTGACTCTAGGAGCATTTTTAGCCATGAGTTAGCTTAAGCTAACTTTGTTTCAGTTAGTAACAAAGGTTTTCTTGCTATGGTATCCCTTTCTCTAAATATTCAATGTCCTCAATACTTAGTTAATGGCTAGGTAAAGAGAATAAGAATCACTTAAGGGAGTTTTCTAAGAGCCCAAATTATTTTTGTGTGTATGTAGTACTGGGGATAGGACCCAGGGACTTCAACCTCCAGAGTATATTCCCAGGCCTTTTTAAATTTTTATTTGGAAACAGTATCTCACTAAGTTGCTGAGGCTGGTTTTAAACCTGCGATCCTCCTTTCTCAGCCTTCCAATTCTAGCTTCCAAATTCTAAGCTGGACACATCACGGTGTGCTGTGTACACCCACAGATCAGAACTCTGTCATATGGCAGCTCAAAACTCTAAGGAAGCCTAGGATATGTGGTTTAGTTCTGAGATTATGAAGAAAAGGACATGAAGCTAGGTAAACACACAGGTGGTGTGATGGGAAAGAAAAAAAGAAAAGCTCTCCAGTGTTCAAAATTTAACATACATGAATAGGGAGATGTCTACTGCAGCCTGAGTCTGTAAGGGGTAAACTACCCCTTTCATTGTGTAACTGATAACATCTCACACCTAGGGCTCTGATGCTGCTGGTCAAACTCATAAAGAACTGCCCTGGATACATAGATGCTTATGTTTAAATATTTCTTGTATACAACTGCAAGATAATTTTATTTTGTAATATGGTTTGTTCTTAAAATCTAGGATTTTAATACTATGTATTATAACCCTTCTCTGGCAAATAAGCAAAAATAAAAACAAAAGCAGATGGAGAAGTTTAAAAGTCCACTTCCTAAGAGTCTTTGTGGTACTCTCTTTCAGGTACCTTCCCCTCCCCGTGTGTGTTAGGGGATATTTAGTTATCATCTATCACTACTCAATTTACAATAAATGTTCATATTTCTATAAGTTTTGCTAGTCCTTGGACTTGGTTTGTTGAAATCTACTGAATAAGAATACTACAAAAGGAGACATCTCAATTTTAGTACTAAAAATTGAATCAAGGGGCATTCAATCCCCGAGCTACACCCCAAGCACTATTTATTTTTTTGTTTAGAAACAGAATTTTACTAATTTGCTGAAGGCCTCAGTAAGTTGTGAGGAAACCTATGATTCTCCTGCACAGCTTCCCAATATTAGGATTACAGACATATACCACCTGTGATTCTCTTTATCTCAGCCTCCCAAGTATTAGAATTACAGGTGTATACCACCATACACAGCTATATCTCACTGTTTAGATTTAAAAAAATATATATTTATTGAATCTCAAAACTTTTACAATAAATTTTATTGGTGCATTGTAGTCATACATCTCAATGGGATAAAAAAAAAAAAACTTGTGGAGATATACATGCACACATCACCTAATCAGCTCCTACGCAATCTCTAACTCATTCCCTCCCCCTCCATCCTACCCATGCTTGGCTTCCTGATTGACTTTGATATGTTTAAGTACATCATGGGCTTTAAAGATTTTTCTTATCCTCCCTTTTATCCCCTCAGATGTCACATTAATTGTTCCTCTATAGGGTCCCTTGTTCATCTAGAGTTCCTCCTGTTACCCATTTCTCCCAAATATTTTGCACATTGAGAAAAGCATCTGATTTCTTATTTTTTGTGACGTTTCACTGTAAAGCCATAATTTTGTTATCCCTTATGGCTGGGCAAAATTCCATTGTGTACATATTCCATGGTTTTATAATCCACTCATCCATTGAAGGACATCTTGGCTGGTTCCACAGTTTGGCAATGATGAACTGTGCAGCTATGAACATGGTTGTTCATGCATTAGTTTGGTATTTTGGTTTTCATTCTTTTTGGTATAGATACCGAGAGGTGGTATTGCTGGATCATATGGTTAAGTTCATTTTCCTTCTTCTGAGGATCTTCTATACTGCTCTCCAAAGTGGTTGTACCAACTTGCAATCCCACCAACAATGTACTAGAGCTTCTATTTTTCCACACTTATTCCCACTTACTGAAAACCTGAAAGCCAGAAGGTAACTTTGACAGGATGATCCACTCACAACCAATTTTTTTCTAATAGAAGTCACTTGGATCTGGAAATCTGCTGAGAGATTAGGTGAAGCAGCGGCAGCTTCTAGTGCTTCCTGGCCACACAGCTGAAGAAACCCAGTGGCCCTTTTCTGTGGAGCAGGCCCCAGTTTCAGGCCTGCCATGCAACAGGCTCCGGGCCAGGCCTCACTGGCTCCAGACCTGGCCTTACCCCATGACAGGCTCTGAGCCTGGCCTTGCCGGCTCCAGACCTGGCATCGCACGGTGGGCTATGGTCCCTTTCACTGTGGGCAGGACATTTACAGAGGTTCCCATTTTCCCCTCATATATATATATATATATATATATATATATATATATATATATATGTCATATGGCAGCTCAAAACTGTAATATATATATATATATATATATATATATATATATGGAAAATGGGAACCTCTGTAAATATATATATATATATTATATTTATATATTATATATATATATATATTTATATATAAATATGTATAATATATATGAATATGATAATAATAAATGTAAATGTGAAAATAATAAATATAAATATTTATATATAAATATATATTATATAAATGTATATATTATATATATTTATATATAAATATATATTAAATATATATATTTATTTATTTAAGTAGGAGAAAACAGCATGTGTCATTTGCAGAAGCTGGGAGCACAATTCCCTAGCAGCAATGGATTTTGTCTCCCCACTGAAAGCATAGGCTCCATGGAGAGTGGGATCTGCTGCTGCAAGCACACCCTGGCCTCCAGTGCAGCGCAGATGGGTGGCCATGAGCTGAGGTCGCCTGGGACACTTGGCGCAGCAAGCTGGCCCAGCAATATGGACAGGGCTCCCTCCGACTTGCCCCAGTTTTTTTTACAAAATATGTTGCGCAGAATTCCTGCACATGTACAGCAGGAGCAGTCTACATTTGAGGAGATTTCTTCAAAAATTCAAGGTGGATTAGATTGGATCTGTCTACCTCTCCCAAATACTGACCACTGCTGCTGCCGCCATTATGGTCTGTCTCTGCAAAACTTTTTTTTACATACTATGTTGTCCAGAGTTCCTGAGCACATGGGGCAGAAAGAGTCTACTTTTGGGGAGATTTCTTCAAAAATTTAAGGTGGATTTGGTTGGATCTGCCTGCCTCTCCTGAATACTGGCCACCACTGCTGCCTTCTTGGTCTCTTCTATAGTATGTTGTTGTTAAGTATTCTTGTGCATGTGTGGCAGGAGCAATTTCCTTTCTGATCTCTTCTGGGATATCCCTCCAAGAATCCCTTTTCTTGCAGTGGCGGGCGCCGCACTGCCATCTTACCTCTAATTCTGCCATTTTTCACTCTCTCTCCTATATTTCAGATAGAAAATCATGACTGAGAATGTTTCTGTGTGTTGTCCTAATCAGCTATTAAATCAAAATCTGTTGTCTGGGGTTTCTCAGAGGGATGCATGTCCTATTCAGACACTGCCAAACTACACCACTCTAGCTATGGCCACTGCTGCAGCCACCACTGCCATCATCTTCCTCCCTCATCAATATTTTTTAATAAAAGAAAACAGCACATGTCTTTTGCAGGAGTTGGAGGCCCAAGTACTTAGTAACAATTTGTTTTATCTCCCTACCAAGAGTGGAGGCCCATAGCTTCAACAGGAAGAGCAGCTTCTGCTGCTCCTAGAGCACCCAGCCCTAGGGCTGCACAGAGGAGCTTGGTGGCCAGGAGCAGCCTTGGCTCCCAGGACTCCAGGCAAAAGCCAACCTGATTATGTGGGGCTCCACTTGACATGCCCCAGACATTTTTCTTGCATGGTTTCTTGTCCAGAGTTTCTGAGCATGTGGTGCAGATGCAGTCTACTTTGGGTGATATTTCCTCAAAAGTTCAGGGTGGATTAGAATGAATCTACCTGCCTCTCCCTGACACTGGCCACTGCCACTGCCACCATCTTAGCCCTCTTCCCGAGCATTTTTCTTACATAGTATGTTGTCCAGAATTCCTGAGCATGTAGGGCAGGAGCAGTCTTTTTTGGGGGCGATTTCTCCAACAGTTCAAGGCAGGTTGGATTGGGTGTATCTAACTCTCCCAAATACTGGCCACCGCTGCCGCTGCCACCATTGCCACCACACTCTCCGCCATGTAGGTCTGTCTCTCTTTCTTATATTTTAGGTAGGAAGTCATGGCTATGTCTCTATATGTTGTCCCAATCAGATATTAAACCAAAATCTGATGTCCGGTTTTTCTCAAAGGAATACATGTCTTATTTGGCTGCTGCTGACTATCATCACTGTGGCCTGGGTCGCCACTGCGACCACGGCCGCTATCAATTTGGCCCCTTCAGAAATTTTTTTAAAAGAGAGATATTTAACACCTAATCCTTGGAAAGGGTAGACATATGGCTAGGCCTCAAGAAACAGTGGTGCATAGGACACAATATCTACCAAAAGTCTGTCTCTAACTCTGAATGTTTATCAATCTGAGTATCAGTTACTCAATCCGTCTCTATGGAACAGCTGCCAAAATATGTTACCAAGCAATGTTTTCCATCTTAAGGAATACATCATTGTAAAGTAACTCTCAATTTCAGTTAATAAATTTCATTTAGTTTAGTCATATTCCTGATGCAGGGTCAATCTAAGGTTTCTAGATGAAAGTCATCTAGGATAATGGCATCTTCCTCAGGAATGAGATAGTTGTGTAAATATATGGGACAGCATCCAGAAGAATTAGGGTGAGAGGAAAAGGTAAAGTTGGGGAAATGGAAAAAATACTTTTAAAAATAAGAATGAGTTCTAGGAAGCAAATTGTAATATCTACTTTTGTAGAAATTCACAAATTTTTCTCAGCAAAATTTCCTTGGCATGATAGTCACTCATTCATTCTTTCATGAACCTTGCTCTGACTGACTACTAGTGACAGGCGGTGAGTCAGGCACAGGGAATAAAGTACTACTTTATTTTACTGGATCTAGTAAGTCTATTGGAATGTCCACTCCAGAGGGGCAAGATTTTCACTGATGTTTTATCCTGATGTGCATATCCAAAATATATTTTTAAATAAAATTGATGTATATAGGGTTTTTAACAAAATTAATGTGTATAGGTTTCTATTTTTTTAGCATTTTTAAAAATTTATTGGTGCATTGTAATCATACATTCTTATGAGGTACATAATGTTAGAGGCATATATGCACACATTACACATTTAGCCCTTCCTCAATTCCCACCTCATTTATAAGACAATTTTTATTCATTGCGAATATCTTTGCCATGACACGGTACATATGGCAAAATAAGGTGAACGCTCTTGGCCAAAATCCTAATTCTATTCTGTTTGCCCAATTCCCATAAACATGGTTTTAATGTGATTTAATTTAAGGCAAAATTTTCTAACATGAAAATTTTCAAATAAATCTCAAATGTGTTACTTAGATCCTGCTTTTCCTAATAGGCTTAAAATATGAACTAAGTTATGAAATGAAACAGCAGGACTAAAATTAGATAGGAATTCCTCAGTGGGCCCGGCCATCACACTCTGCATACCTGATTCTGCAGAAGCATTATTGGAATTGTGCTGAGGTGAACCCCAGATGTTCAAGGAACACTCACACTTCTCAGCGAAATTAAAATAGAAACCCCCCCTTCTGGCAGCTGAGATGCTAACAGTTGGCATGAAGCCTCTCGGAGAGTAATGAGAAAAACAAGAGTGATAATAGTACACTGCAATTCTATTTCATTATTCATCTCCTAGTCTCTACGGAGGCTTTACAAACATTAACTAATGCTCAGAAACATCCCTGAGAGGTAGTTGATCATTGATGTCTTTGTCTTGTACCGTGGAAATCGAGGCAGGGGGAAAGATGAAATTATTTATGCATGTTTATCTTAAATATTATCAACCGCAAAAGACTAGATATCACATTTTTCAAAATTCTAAACTCTTGACATAACTCTTATTAAAGTATTAGGTATATATAGAATAAAATAGGACAATAGCTATATCATATTCAAGTGAAGAAATCCTTCTTACTATCTTTAAAATCCTTGTAATTTGATGCATCCAATTCTGCTGAAAGGGAAAGAAAAATAGATGTCTTAATTTCTCTTCATCGGTGAAAGTATACAGCTATAACCTGGTGTGAAACTCTGGTGAATTATTGCTTTGTAGAAAGAGCACCCAAGTTATTTATGCAAGTTTAACCTAGTCTTCAATTCCCAGTGCAACCTTTTATCATGTTACCAAATGGTATTAAATGTAATTTTAACAATATAACAATATTTTACAACATGGCTATGTTATATCTAGACAGTTATTCATCTTTTGAAGGATAGATAGCTGATTTAAATGCTGCTTCAGTGAAGACCCCCAAATATAAATCTGTTGTAATCTCCAATTATTTGTTTTATGGTAGAGTCTTAGGATAGAATTCAAAGGGGGCCTGATCAAAGGCTAGAAAAATTGTTAACAAACTGGCAAAATTTCTTATTTATTTCTAAAAGGTAGCATCAGTTTACTCTTCCACCAACAACAAAACAGGATCTACTTTAAAGCCCTTTCTCCAAGTAAAATATAAATTTTTTTTCAAGTAACTATTAAATCATTTTAAACAAGCCGGGCGTGGTGGCGTACACTTGTAATCCCAGCATTTGGGAGGCTGAGACCAGAGGATCGCAGCTTGTGGACAGCCTCAGCTACTAAGTGAGGCCCTCTGCAACTCAATGAGACCTGGTTTCAAAAAAAAAAAAAAAAACAGGGCAGGGGGTGTAGCTCGGAGGTCGAATGTCCCTGGGTTCCATCCCCAGACCCACAAAAAAAAAAATAAATAAAATAATAATAATAATAATTTAAAACATATATATATGTTAAAAAATAATTTTAAACATATATATGTCTATATATATAGCCACTATATATATATATATATATATATATATATATATATATATATATAGTTGCTAGTGTTTGTACAAGTATCTCATGACTTCTTTTATTCCACTTTTTGAGAATCATTCTAAACCAAGCCTATAGAAAATACTGATAATTATCATGGTGCACCACATAATAATCTTTAAAGTCAATGATGGGCCTCATGCAATTGTTATCACATTAAGACTGTGTCACCTAGTGACCTAGTAGCCACTTAGTTTTCTAAGTAACCCTTGATGCTCACACAGTGATGAAATCAGCAAATGGTGCAGTTCTCAGAACACATCCCCTTTTAAAAATGATGTAAAACTGCATATAATTTGATAAAAAGGATTATTACCAAAACACTACTCTAGGTAATAAAATATGAATAATTATACAGCACAATTATAATATGTTTATTTCTACTTGAATATTATTGTGCTACTATAAGGTATCTTGAAATAGATGATAAAAAAATTTTTCCCTATGTAACTGAAAATATGGGGAAGCATCATGGTAATGGAAGGAATATTCTCTTGAGGAGTCCAACATCTTTGACTGGATTCTGGGTTTGTGGTTTAGTATGTGATCATACTTTAATCACAAAGTTTAAACTCTTTATATTTCTAGATATGCAGATGAAAAGCAAATATTGAAATATCTATATCATAAGTGAGATATTGTGAACAGTAAACACTGAAAAGATATTCAGCATGGTGGCTATTAGTAGCTACTCAATCACTATTATTTTTCTCTCTTGTTCTGAATTAACCTACCTTCAGTGGGGCTTTGAGCTGTTTTCCCAGTGAAGAGAATATACTTTTTATCCTCCCATCAAGTGTCTCTGAATCAGTTAATCTTCTTAATGTCATAAAATATATTTCTATAAGAAGCTGCTAAATTTTAGAGTCCTACTTAGACCCAGAAAACCTATCAAAGCTATTCAATCCTCTGATGAAAGGATAACACATCTTTCTTATCTTCAGGAACAACAGACTCAAACCAACTAAGTAACCAGTTATCACACCAATAGACTTAAATTATGAGACATCTTTTTGTCATTTCCTGACCTAGAGTTCAATATTCACCACTTTAGAACTTTAGGAAAAATGTGTCAGTAAAAATAAACAAATCGTCTGGGTATGGTGGAACATATCTTTAACCCAAGTTCTTAGGAGGCTGAGACAGGAGAATCATTGGTTCAAGCCTCAACTATATAGGGAGACATTCAGCAACTTAGACTTTGTTTCAAAGTAAAAAGTAAAATAGGGCTTGGGGTTTAGTTCAGAGGAATAAAAAACTGTGTTCTAAATTCATTCATTATTAATATGTTTACTTTGTGACAAATATTTCACACATACTAAAATTTCTATCTATAATGTCTTTCACTTTATTGATAATCTGTGACTCTCTTCCATCTGAAGATATGGCTATACATTTTAATAATTTGTAAGTCCCTGCTAATAAAGACACTATATGGTTGTCGATTGTATCACAATATATATTTTCTGCTTTCAGAATAGTAAGAATTTTAGGTGAGTACATACCACTCAGAATAAAGATAGTATCTCATTTCAGATATTCAAATTTCAGGTCATTTGAAACTCACAATAGAATCTGATCCTAATTTATCAGTCATCTGTTGTATAATTCTGTTAAATATATTTAAAATTCATTTTATGTATAAACATTTACCCTAGAGTAAAATATTTAAATTTTATTCCTTGGCCATTTGTTAATTTCTATAAGTTTCATGCCTTTTCTCTGCAATTGAAAAACAGGAGTTGTGATTTGCAGGCCATGTGATAACTTTAAAATTACACAATAATATTCTGCCCATCAAAAATTCTTACAAGGTCCCATTATCAGTTATTCTTTATATACTTTTCTAATCTGGATAAAATTATCTGTATCTATAACTCAATAAAAATGTGTAATGGAAAATTAGGTTCAGTTTATGTAGTAGATTTATGACCACTGTTAACTTAATACACACAGCAACTATGCAAAGAAGGCAAGTATCATTAAAATGAGAAGTTCAGTGCCCTGGCTGAGGCCACATACTTAGTAGGGAGCAAACTGCAAACTAGAGATTTAGATTTAAAGGTTTATGAAGTCCATGTGTTATATTTTATTCATGTATTTGTGTGTGTATGTGTGTGTATATTTGTGTGTGTATGTATGTATGTGTCTACATGCATGCATGCATGCGTAGGTACAGGTACTTTGCTTGCATGTATGGTACTAGAGGTTGAACTAAGGATGGTCTACCTTCTAGCTATATTACCAGACTTTTTATTTTAAAAGAGTATCTCACTAAGTTGCCAAATATCTCCTTAACTAGCTGAAGCTGGCCTCAAAGGTGCCATCCTCCTATCTTAGCCTCCCAAGTACTGGGGTTACAGGAGTGACCCACCACACCCAGCTTGCTCTTTTCTTTAAACAGCAACTATACTCTATCCTGAAAGTTTAATTTTTGTAGGGGTTAAAATTACTCTCTAATATGAATTTATCGGTATATTTTAGGTTTTAAAATGATTAATGTGGCTTTTCCACTATTTCACAGAACTCATATTGCATTAAAGGGCAATTTATACCTTCCAATATAACCAATACACACAATCCAAAGTGAATAATTTATTCATTCAGCAAAATATTATAGATACTTAATAATGTCAGAAAATAGCTGGTGCTAAGCTAAAATGAGTCAATAAACCAAGATCACTAGCTTCAATAATTTGCTTCAAATTAATACTTTACATTAAGAAGCATAAATACCAGTAAAAATTTGTATGTTTTGTAAATAATAGTTTCATCTTGAAATTAATGAATTTATAAAACTTCAGAAAATCTTTAAAACTAGTTTGACTCAACTGATACACACACACACACACACACACACACACACACACACACACACAGTGTATATATAAAGGGGCTTCTAGGTCTTAGTTCACTGTCGTTGCCAAACCAATTTCAAATTGTAAAGACATTTGCTTCATCCATTGTCACACAAGTTATATGGAGAAAAATATTAAAATATTTCTTCACCAAATACAGACCTAAAGTTTCAAGCATGACACTGAAAGGGTTAAGTTTTTCACTTAAGCAAGAGATTATTTAAGCACAGCAAATATTTTTAACTCAAAGAGTATTTTATAAGACTCTATAAACACTAAACTTGTGTTCCTTGAAATTTGATATTTTCTTTGTGTGGGAAGCATTAATTCACTTTGGCTCTAAGCTATAAAGTAGTGAATGTCACAGGAGGATTGGCATGAATTCTCACAATCCCTATAAGGGGTTATTGTAGCAGATATTGGATAAGATCCATTTTTAAAGGACCAATACCACTTAACGAGAGAGAGAGTGGTGTAGCATAATGAATTTTGAGGGCCCCTACGCAATTAATGGCAAGAAGAGGTGTCTTTTGTTGTCTTTATTGTTTATATTAACTTTGTTGGAATTATTTATTTGCTTTGAATTTAAATAGATTTTTTAACCACTAGAGCTTCCATTCTCTTACATGCACAAATCATTCAATTTTAGGAAATCATTTGAGAACGAGAGCAGCAATTTATTTTATAAAATGAAAAAAAACCTCACAAACATCAAGGATTGTCCAACAATGTAGGAGTCAGGTTTTATTCCTAAATCTTTGTGTTAAAAGCCAAGGAACTCAGGAAGAACATATTTTAGGTCTTTTCTGGCCCAAAATATATATCTTGTATTTTGTGATAACTATAATAGACCCTTTAAAAATGATGAATGTTCCTAATATATTTCTCTGGTATATTAAAAAAAAAAGGCTAGGCAATTTTCTAAGACATTTTACATGTACATTTCTTCCATTAAAATACTTGTTATTTTACCCCTCTGCGGTCAGTAAGTATTACAGTCTTAGTCTGTTATTACTGATAAGAAGATAGAGGCAGACAGGACTCACATGATATATTCATTTTAGCAGAGGAAAACAAGGACAGCTCTGAGAACCGACTCAGAAACTCCTGGCTCACTTACCAAGAGTTTTTATATTTGTTTAAAATAAAAATATCACCCAGTTATCTGATTGTAGAAAAACAGTGCCTCCTATCATAGCACCTGAATTTCTCTTAACAATAACAACAACAACAACAACAACAAAATCCAGCATAGCACTTCTATTTCGTATTTTTCATGAAGTGTCCAAAAATGAGAACACATTTGGTATACTTGTTTATAAATCCTAGGTGGAAAAGTTATAAATTCTAAGCAGTAAGTTCCTCAAAGACCTAACTCAAAAATCACATGATGCCGGTGTGGTAGCACACTGTAATCCTTGTGCTTGGGAAGCAGAGACAGGAGGATCATGCTGGTTTGAAGCCAGCCTTGCTGGCTTAAGAGACTCTGTTTCCAAATAAAAATATAAAAAAAATAGGTGTCTGGGAGTGTAGCACAGAGGTAGAAGGATGTCCAGGAACCCCAGTACCACAAAAAAAAAAAAAATCACATGACATATTACTGTGGAAACTTCAAGGGAGTTTAAGACTTGGATCTGCTTGGAGAAAGTTCTCTAACAGTTCATTCTGTTACAGCCATCTTATGTGAAGTTTTTCTTTTATGTTTTCTTCCATGTAGAAGTGTGTAATATTTTTTATGAAATTGGGGTATCACTTTTAAGTACAAAATTATTGTCTATTTTTTAGGAAAAAAAGCCCCTCATGCCTAGAATAAGTTAATTACACTAAATTAACTTAAACTAAATGGTTAACTAAAGCTAACCATTTATTCCATTTGTAATGGGCATGGTCAATTCTCTTCACCTTAATTAAAAATACTGTTCATTCATAAGATAGCAAAATGTAGAGGTTAGTACCTGAAACCTTCTAATGTTCACACATTTAAGTCCCTGAAGTTTAATTTGCCTGTAACTAAATTTGAATAAGATAGAAATAATTCCACCCAATCAGAGAAAATTGCAGATGAGGTTGCAGGGATCATTTCAGCTCAATAATTTGAAGAAATTTACCCTCATCTACACACACAAAAAGGTTTTATATTGCGGATTCTTCTCTTCCTTTAAATTACAGCCTACTGTAGGACAGATTTTATTTATAATCTTTAAAATTGGGACAAAAACAAGTCATACGTGCAAAAGAATGGCTGTTGGAAATGGGAGCAGGACTAGAATAGAGAGGTAAGGCATGGGGCCGGGAGTTGACTGAAATGGCAATGGTATTCTTCAGTCACAATTGTGCCCTCATGTACAATTTTGTTTTTTAAAGCTGAAAGGATGAGATTGAGGGAAAAAAAAGTCTAAAGAAAGCAGAGATAAAGGAGGAAGTGGTTGAAATGAACATTAAGGGGAATGCTACAGTTTGATTTGCAAATTCTCAAGAGCTGATGATGTTCCCAGGTCTACTCTCACCAGTCACTGGAGGGTCCTTCAACAGTATTTGGTATAGAACGGGAATCAGAATGTGAGCAGTACTCCAAGAATTTCACTTTACAATAATTATAACTCACCATATGAGTGTCTAGAGTGAACTTATAGTGAAATTCCTGCTGTACACACGCTGCCACACATGGATAATATGTATGTGTGAAAGAGAAAGTATGTGTATGCGTGTGTGTGTGTATGTGGGTGAGAGATAGACAGACATTTTCCCCTAAATTGCAGATTTATTCCAGAGCAGATAAGAAAGGACCAAGTATGTGATAATATCAATGCCAATCTCAATATTTTGATATTTTGCAAGGCGGGAGTGGGAAGGGAGCTGGGGGAAAGCTTACCAAGTGCATGTATGTCATTATCACTGTGAACTGCATTATGATGTGAGACTATAATGTACCAGAAAAGTAAAACAAAACAAAGCAAAAAAGATTTAGTTTATATTTTAGACTTTTCTTGCAGCCATAAAGTTTACCCTTTTTTCCATATTAGTATTAAAATATTCATTTCTGCAATTTTCAAACCTGTTCCTCACAGCAACTTTCTATCAGTGGATCAGTTTCCCGCCTTGCTTAACGGTAGCTCTTTCTTGAGTATATTTCAGACAATCACTAAAGAAGCATGATACAAAAGACATATTATCTACCGAGTATCTGTTCTATGTACAGTAATAGACTCATTATATAAAATATTCATGTTATTTTAGACATTCAAGAAGAAAAAACAGGTCCAACTTAGAATGTACATTTTAAGAATATATACCTCAAATAAACCATTAAACAAAGAAAAAATTTATTATTACAAACCAATTATTTTTTATTAGCAGGCCCAATAATTCATATATATATATATATACATATATATATGAATATATACATATCACTTTTCTATAAAATTATATAACTTTTTTCTAAAACTTTTTCTGCATTATCATTTTTACCCATCTTCTTTATATTTTACTTATCAGGCAATTAAACATGTATTCTGTCTTCTGGCAAGGTGAATAAAAATTAAATATTCATTTAAATATTCATTTAAATAATCTCCATGCTTATGTTCAACAATTCACATCTAAAATATTATTAATATGTTAAATTATTAAACATAAATCACAGGACAAAACTTCCAGTTTGTAAAAGTCACCAAGGTAAAACAGAGAAATCTCAGTGTCATTTGAATTTCTATTATATAAATTGAATTTTTAAAAAGGTATGTATAATTTGCATTCATGTCAAAAGAGTTATACATGTATAGGTAATTATTTAATTAAGCAAACATAAAACAACAAATTCTACTAATTTGTCACAAAATAAATTTTCTAATAATATTACAAGGTCTTTAGATTTCAATTTCTCTTAATAAGGCATCTTATTTTTCTTAAAATTTAAATACTCTGTCATTAGAGATTTTTTCCTGTTGTAAAAATAGCACACGCATGTACTTATTTACAGATTAATACAAATGTGTTGAGCATAATAAGCATAAAATAACTGGCAGTAAAGAATTCTACCATGGATATTCCTTCACAGAAACTCAGGCAACTTAAAGATAATATTAATCTAGGCTTTCTAAATACTGATTTTTACCCTATTATAAGCTCTAGTAGTTATATTTACAAGGAACTAAAAGAGTCACTTAATAGAAAAAATGCACCCAACCTAAGACCCTTTGTGAATCTATTCATTTGCAGCCAAAGTCTGCTCCCTGGCAAGCAAGCATGATCTTTTCTGCAATGTCTAACACCAACTATGGCACTTAAATAAATGATCACATTTGAAAATGTAAATGCACTTCTCTCAAGGAAAGATCAAACAGAACTCTTGTATAATTCATGTTATGAATATACTTCTCAGTTCAAATACTCTTTCAAGATGTTGTCCTGGTAAAATTCATATATCACATATACATAAACATATAGGGAGTGAGTGTGAAAAACTGTGCTAGAGAAGTTTCACACTTTGCAAGTCCTTTAATGAGAGTTAGAGAATGCCATCAGGAAGACTCCGAAGCCTGGGCGAAGTGCGGTTCATTTTAATGAAAACCTTTCTCACACACCTCATTTGTAGAATGATATTGAGCAGCTTAAATTCCTCATCTGTCACCAGGAGTTCAAGCTTATTGAAATGCACCCAGGACCACAAAATGCCCTTTTCCTTTTCTCTGGATTTCACCACTGCTGAGTTTTTGTTCTGAAGGCCATTGATTGGTTCTGACAAGTAAAGTACTACAAATAGTCAGCTTTGTGAGGGACTGGTTGTCAGTGTCCTCAAATGTCTTGGTGTATGCCTATCTGAATGGATGTGGGAAATAGTAGATGCTTTGGAGAAGAATTTCTTTCAGGCAAGGGACATTATTTCAATTTTTTAAAAAAATCTCCTCATTTAGATGACCAATAGCCCCTTGCTGGCTTGAATTTTGTTGATTAGTTGGTCTGGAAAAAACAGTAGTCAAGTGTATGCTTTTTTTTTTTTTTTTTCAAGTGTAAATTCATCAGAGCAAAGCACTCAAAATACGTATAAAATACAGTAAGCCATAAAGGAAGCACTGGCTGAGAAAGGGAATGACAAAACTTTTGTAGATCAAAATGTGGAAAATACAATTACTTATTTATAGCTTCTCAGGTGTATTCCCACAACTCGTTTTGTATCTGTTTTTTCACAACTTTAGAAATAGTTTGAAACACAAGCACCAAACCAGCTATTTTCTCACATCTCATTTCTGCTCAAGACTTAAAACAATTCTACTCCTGTTTTTAAATTTCAAGAATTTCTGTAGAAATTTTTAAAATATTAGATATTTCTTTGACCACTTGGTTAAATATCTGTTGAAGTAGTGAAAGATAATGTGACTTATTTTTAAAAATTTAATTATTTGTGTTATTACTTCATATTTGTTTTTATAGTGACTAAAATTCTTACTGAGAATGTGGCATTTTATTCTATAATCAGATATTTATGCAAGTGTAAATCAACTCTAATAATGTGTTGTTATGACCCTTGCTATAATAATGTATTACTTGGGAAAAAGTGTATTGTGTACTAACAATAGTAATACTAATGCTTACCCTTTGATTTCTTTCTTTTTTATTTTTCCCCACATTCAAGCTTTATGCACACATTCTATGTATTTGAACCTTCAAAATTTTCTTAACTATATTTATATTTTAATTAATTTTCTTTCTACAACATATATCAAAATACAAATTCTGAATTACCTAATATTAGCCCATCTAATTATTGGCAAATTCACCCGGATGTCTTCAACTGAAAGGAAGAAATGTTTTTGTTTGGTTGAATTATTAGGCAGAATGAGGTTGAAAGGTATTAAAAAAAATTTTCAGAAAATAATCCCAACATGTTTCTATTTATTTCATATTTTTTCTTGGAATGTTTCCTAGGATAGTTTTACTTGCATATCATATTTAAAAAATCTGAAGGTCCCATTGTGATAAGATTGGCAGAGTGACACCACCATATTTCTGAACATATTCTATTCATTGGTATGTACCAGGTTCTCTGAGGACTCTCATACAATTTAATATCATTTAGTATATATTAGTGAATTATTTTATTTTAGTATAATTAGAATGCCAGATACAAAAATTAAAAAAGAAAATGTTGCAAATCAAACCACTTAAAGTTCAAATAGTTGTATTAATTTAAAAGTTAACTATTTGATATAGTTATCAATAATATATAAAATAAAACCTTAAGTAGAGGATTTCTAATTTTAAGAATATAACAATATAGTATTTGGGAGATTGAGACAGATACAAGGCCAGCTTAGGCAATGTTACAAGATCCTGTTTCAAGACAGGAATTAAAAAGGGCTTTGAGCATAGCTCAGAAATAGAAAGTTTCTGGGTTCAATCTCCTGTACTATATACATATAATTTGCAATATAATAATATCTGTAATATATTGCTATAATTACTGATAGCATATATACTATAAATGTGTCAGGTTTACAATTTCTACCAATTATTTGCTGTTATATAATTAACAAAAATATATTGACAGTAAGCAATTGATGAAAATTGTAATTCTGGCATAAAGCTTAGATGGCTTACATATTCTATTTAGATATCTTAGTACTACTGGTTACCTGTGGTTGATATGAGTCATGTATTCACAAAATACTCATGAGAATCCTATCTAATGTACATCCTGACATCTTTTGGACCCTAAAAATCATGATTGCCACATCACTCTATTAAGATAGACACAAATGTTTCAGTTTATGCCAATTAAAAAATCATATGGATTTTAAAGAGAATTTAATAGATTATATATTTAAGTAATAATAAAGAGATAAACAAATGCTATGTTTTAATAAAAACTTGTGAAAAATATTTTAGTATATCCATATAAATATGTATATACTCCTAAAATATAGATATTATTAGTTTCAATTTACATACTAAAATTGACTAAACCAATTGCATATTAGCATAGTGGCAGTTTGTGATTGATGGATTTTCATTCTTTCATTCAGACAATATATATTTAACACATCTTCCCAGAGAGCAGAGATAGGAAAATAACTTTTTCTCTCTGTTACCAGCATAGAACCTCTACATTCATCAAAATGTCTCCCATCCTAATTATTTTGAAAGAACCCCACAGATGGTTTACAAACAACTCTTGTTTGCAACTAATGACCATTTTCTTCCATTCTGTGCTTGCCCCTTTTAATACTTTCCAAAAAATTTATTTATTTTATTGTTATTAATGATAAATATGATGAATTATCAGACAAAAATTAACATGGTTGTCTGGGTCATCAAAGTGCAGAATCATGAGATGACTCCAACCTTTACAATATATCTAGAGTAGTGATTACCAGAGCCTGAGACGATGTGGAAGTAGAGGAGATGGTTCAGGGGTTTGGGGGGGATTATCTAATATATAATCATATTATTTGTAAATAAAGATCATTTTTTTTTCTTTTTCAAAAAAAGATAGGAGTAGCAACTTCTAATGTTTTGTAATACCTTGGGATAACTATGGTTGACAAAAATTATCTGATTTTTTTCTTTCTTTTTTTTTTCATTCTGAAGGTCAAACCACACAGGCCAAGCATATGTTCTATTAGTAGCTATACCTTCAATCCATTTGAACACTGAACAATTAAAAGAGATTATTAGAGTGGATTTTTGAATGTTCTCAATGTAACAAAATGGTAAATGTTTGAAGTAAAACATATGCAATTACCCTGATTTGATCCTATACCTTGTATACATGAACTAAAATGTTACCCTGTACTTTATAACTATATATGCAATTACTAACTGCCAACTAAAAAGTATATATCCATGTTCCTCTAACTGTCCACTGCTGCCATTAGAGTATGGGTTATCATCTTTCTTTGTGACTGAATTACTATAAAAGCTTTCTGGGTGAATACTATAGTCAGAATATGTCCCCAAAAATTCATTAACGTGCAATCAGCATATTGGAGAGGTGGGCACTTTGGGAAGTGTTTGTATTGGGGAAGTGGGCACTTTGGGAAGTGTCTGAGTCACAAGAGCTCTGTCTTTATGCATGGGTTAATACTGCTTTAAAAATGGTTAGTGAAGCATGCCTGTAACTCTAGTGCTTGAGAGGCTGAGATAGGATTGCAAGTTCAAGACCTGTCTCATCAATTTAGACTCTCAGCAGCCTAGCAAGACTCTGTTTTAAAACAAAAGCATAAAAAAAGGAGAGAGAGACTCCAAGACGTAGAATGCCTCTTGTTTCAATTTCCAGTGCCATTAAACACACACACACACACACACACACACACACACTAACACACACGCGCGCGTGCACACACACGAACTTTTGAAACTTTCACTCTTTGGCATGTGAAGACACATTGCTGTCCAGTGCTGTCCCTTTCCCCTTCCGCCTTCTCCCATGTGATCCCAGAGCAAAATGGCCCTCATTGGATACCTGATGCTGATGTTATCTTGGCTTATTAGCTTTCAAAATTAGGAGAAGTCAATTTCTATTTTTTATAAGTCATCCAGTATGTGGTATTCCACCACAGCAGCACAAAATGCACTAAGAAGCACACTTGTCCTGGTGACTTCATCTTTTACTTTTCTCATCCTTTCTCACTCTGTTCTGGCCAACTAGCTGGCTTCTTTTCTGTACCTTCAACACACTTCTGTTCTCTGGACCTATGTCATCTGTGCTGGTCTTCCATCTTCCTGGACTCCTCTTCTAATATAACTTCTTAGCTAATTTTTGTTTTTACTCAAGTAATATTAAATTACATCCATTCCTTATTTTTTCCTTATTTTTTAAATTTTTTTGTACAAATTCATCCTCAATTTTTTCCTATGGTTAAGTACTTATCTAACCTACTAGAAATAGGTTATATGCCTATACTACATGTTTTTAATTTCACTTTATATTTTTTGCCATATTAATTAATGAATTATACAATTTCTCATTGGAATTTAGCCTGCTCTATAAACTACAGTCACTGTCAGGACAGGATTATAGTTTTGGAAATACATGCAAGTAATCAGAACCCATTAAATATTATATGAAATTATTATTAAGTTCATATATTCATTATTATATGAATTCACTGTTAAAATGTTGATTTTTATATCAAATTTAGCAAGATGCATCAATAATTAAGGCTTAAAAATTGAAAATACCCTTTAGTAAATAATACTTAAAGATTGACAGTGTGAATATTTTTCCCTATCCCTGAAATTATCATATCCTTATTTATGCACTAACAAATGTATTAAACATAATGAATTTTTAAATTTTGATATGCCCAACAAAAATGTGCCAGTAAATTAAGCCCATGAATTTCAGGAATCTTCCATGTATACTCAGTTTTTAATGCCTTATAAGTGTTATGAGGCCAATAGCACCAATACTTCTCTTTTTTTAAATTTAGAACACAAGAAAATTTTCTTCTTTTTTTGTGGTGTTGGGGTTTGAACCTAGAAACATTCTACCTCCAAGCCACACCCCCAACCCTATACTTTATTTTTTTATTTTGAAACAGGTTCTAAGTTGCAGAAGACCTCACTAAGTAGGTAAGGCTAATCGCAAACCTGTATCCTTTTGCCTCAGCCTCCTCAGTACTGGGATTATAAGTATGTGCAACCATGCCTGGCTTCACAAAGGTAAATTTTAATTTTTAATGAGCAGAGAATATAGCTAGCTATTTTTAAGTACAAAATTTTTCATCCTTTTGAATGTTACAAAAAACAGTGTAATAGTTAAAGGCATGTCAGAAGCACTGATTCACAGTTAAAGCTTTCTTTTTTTCCCTTTTTTATTGGTGCATAGTACCCATACATCTTAATGGAGTACAAGATGGTAGAGGTATACATGCACACATCACGCATTTAGCCCTTCCCCAATTCTCATCCCGTTCCCTCGCCTCTCCCTCCTTTTCATGTTCAGTTTAGTGATTGACTTTGATATGTTTATGAATATACATCATGTACATTAGGTAACTGGCCTCTTTTCCCCTTCATAGATAAAGAATGAAGAGAGAAACCGTAGATAAACAAATAAATGTTTCTTCATTGTATTCTAGTGAAAGAAGAAATGTCTAGCTTAACAGCATAGTTATTCCTTGTCTACTCCCCCAAAAGGTTCTGACTGGAGGACTTTTTACTTTACAACATATTAAATAAATACAATTGTACAAAATTGCTGCACAACAAAACAAGGCAGCTAAGTCATATTATTTGTCCTCTTTCATTGAAGATATTGTATTATGAAATGTATTTATCAACTAATATTTTTCCTTTGGAAAATTAATCATATTGAGAAAATTGACTAGAGTACATATACATCACATTTAAAAATTTTTTTGTTTCAATTGTCAGATTGAATTGACACAAACTAGAGACAAATGGATGAGGAAGATAACCAAATGAGATCTTTGTGGGATTTTTTTCCAAAACTTTCTCAATTTTAAAGGTAGTTATAGAAAGATAAAACAAATTGTTCAGAGAGATACTACATACTTAACAATATCTTCCTGTGGCCTCTCCAAATTTAATCAAGAAGGACTTTGAAAGAGCGCAGGTCTTTTCACTATCTCAAATCTTGAGGCCAAAACAACCATAAGAGTACGGGAAAAGCTGATGAATTAATCCATTTTCTATTCTTGTAACAAAATACCTTAGCCTGGGCACTTACGAAGAAAAGAAGTTAAGTAGATTACAGTTTTGTAAGTTTGATGGCATAACAACAGCTCTGGTAAAATCTTCATGGTGAAAGTGATTACAGTAATAGAAGTGCGTGTGGAAGCAAGAGTCCACACCTCAATTCAGGAACCCAGAGCAAAGGCTATGGTCAAACTTACTCTTAACCCTCTCTTGAGAACAAATTTGGGAGCTGAACAGACTCTCTTAATCCCTTCTGAGGGTATGGACTAATAATCTAAGTTCCTCCCAACAGGCTCTGCCTCTTGAAGACCTTTTCACCTCTCACATTGTCACACTGAAAACAAAACTTCTAAAAAATATGAACCTTTAGGGGAAAAAAAATACTCCAACTGTAACAGCTGAGAACACAATATTCATTCCCAGGTTCACAGGGAATAAATGATTGTGATTCCAAAACTAAAAAAAAAAAGGTGTTGGAAATAAGTTTCTTCCAACCTTACCTGATAGCTTCTGATCAAAGTAGAGAAGTATCATGGAAAGAATTGGGTGGTGACAGTATGGAAATTGAAAGGTTGAAGTAAAAGCAACATACATAGATAAGAGATAAAGTTGAAGAGGTAGAAAATATGTGAAAAGTCATGAATTCTTTATGGCAGGTCAATTATGAAAGAGAAAAAAAATAGTTACAGTCTATGCTTTGTCCTAAGGTGGCAGAACATGAGATTAGGGAAAGGATGACAATTCAGAAAGAATTTATCACTTATGGCTTTAAAAAATGAAAAAGAAATCCAGGGAGAAGATGAAGCACCATCCTACACTCAACAATAGCCTGCTTAAATTGAATTAAAAGGGGGTGGGGTAGAGGGTTTTGCTTTGGATTAGTTTAGTTTGGGTTCGTTTCTTCTTTGGCTTGGATTAGTTATTTTAGATTTATTGCTGTAACACTGTCCTTTGGATGTCTAATGGGATTTCATATTTCTTTAAATTATCATGGAGCCCTGAAGCCATTGCAGTTTTCTACAGAACTGGTATGTCTCTTGAATTCTGCACTCTTAACATTATTAACATCGTTCTTACTAATTATGGTATAAATCTTAAAAAGAAGATGTGTTTCTGGGTAGGCAGGTCCACATTAGATTTTAAAACCTATGTTCAATTTTCATTTATTGTTCCTGTAGTTGCAATTATCCCTGAACATCTAACTGTGACACCCTCCTCATCCTCTGGGCCCCAGCTGTGGCATCTATTCCTTTCTGGTCTGCTTTGAGTTATTTTGTATTCAGAAATTGCAGAGACCTGTGTTCCCAGTCTTATGATGCTTGCCACCTTGCTTCACTGTTCTTTTCTAGTCTAATTACTTTTTAATGTATAAGCTTATTAATGAGTCTGTGACAACCAAAAGCACTTAGTTTCACCCACTAGTCAAGTCACATGGTACCCCTAAAATGACCCTCATCAGAAATAGGTGCCACTAATCACAAAGGGAGCACAACTCCTATGGCCTATCAGTCCTAATAACACTATAACACTATGGTGAGAGTACTGTATTTTTTTTTTTTTTTTTTTTTAGTTTTCTCAAAGGAATTGGAATGGGAGTTAAGATAAAAATAGTCTATAAAATCAGACAAACCTTCCAGCCATGTTTTCTCTAACTGTGTCATTTATAATCCAAATATGTGATTTATAATCTTCAGTTTCCTTACTTACAAGTTGAAATACAGTTTGCATATGTTTTATATTGTACAAGTGTTGCTTAAGGTGATGAATGCAAAACAATATTACATTAGAATGATCACAGTGGATGAAGTTGGGTAGATAAAGCATGGCAAAGGTTGGCAAAGGAGTTTAGAAGAAAAATTCTTTCTATTGTCCTATACATTCATTCTTCACAGTGATGTGCTATAATTGTTCACAGTGGCTAGTTGCTATTAGCCCCAAAGGGAAACTGGAAGGACATCCTAGCAACTTTAATTTATTGTATTTATTATTATTATTATTATTATTATTATCATTATTATCATTATCATTATTATTATCTGGGGATCCTGGAAGCCCTTATACCTCCAGGCTACACTTTCAGACCTATTTTTAGATATTTTTAAAATTTGGAAACAGGGTCTCTTCGAACCTGCGCGATCCTCCTGTCCACACCTCCCAAGCACGGGGATTACAAGTATCCACCACCACGCCCAGCCTAGCAATTTTATAAACAAGGTAAAATTATGTAATAATGAAATGTTGAAAATTTAAAATATTTATTGTTGTTTGGCCCTAAAAATGTATTTTTTAATTATACCTTAACAAATATGAGATTCTGTGATTCGATTCTCCATAAGACTTCCTGTTATATATAGAAAAATACTCTTCTGAACTAAATAAATTTTTAATAAATAAAAGACTTTTGCAATCATAGAATTAAAAGTCTTGGTAAAACAACTTCTTTGCTAAAGCTAAATATTAAAAGCTAGCTGGGCATGGTGGCACACGCTTGTAATCGTAGAATTCAGGAGGCTGAGACCATAGGATTGTGGTTAACGGACGGCCTCAGTTACTCAGTGAGGCCCTCCGAAACTTAGTGAGACCCTATTTCAAAATTAGGAATAGCCAGGCATGGTGGCGCATGCTTGTTAATCCTCGCGCTTGGGAGGCGGAGACAGGAGGACTATACAGATTTGAAGCCAGCCTCGCTGGCTTAAGAGACCCTGTTTCCAAATTTTAAAAATATATAAAAATAGGTCTGGGAGTGTAGCCTGGAGGTAGAAGGGTTTCCAGGAATTCCAGTACCACCAAAAAAAAAAAAAAAAAAAAAAAAAGAGAGAGAATAAAAAATAGGGCAGGGGTGTAGCTTGAAGGTAGAATGCCAGTAGGTTCCATACCCAGTACCACAAAATAAATAAATAAATAAATAAATAAATAAATAAATAAATAAATAAATAAATGTTAAAAGCTTGCTATTGTGAATAGAAAGTATTTTAGACAGATTAAAAGAATATTCATTATTTTAATAACCACTATTCTTTAGTGCTCATAATAATCTACTATTTTGTTATTTTATAGAGCCTAAAAGTTAAGGTTCCCTCAGAGCCAGTCTTCTTTACGGCCATATATACTTTCTTCAGCCTCTGTTTGACACAGAATGTAAAGTTCAATGAAATAAAATAGAAAAAATATGCACCTTCTGTCAAGTTTCCACATTATATTTCAATAACCTTCTGTCATGATATTGTCAGATAACAAATAGATATATTCAGAGGTGAAAATTGTCAAGGGTTCTTTTATTCCAGACTTTGATATAATAGGGCTTGTGTAGATTTCTTTTCCCCTATGTAACAGAAGAGAATTGTATTTTTCCATAAAGTTTCAGAGAATAATTATTTTCCCATGAAATGAGTTAATAAAAGGAACACAGCCATATTTAACTATATAAGTTTCAGCTTTAGATTGAAAATGATGATATATTTTTATCAAGTTTTCCTGACTATTTTTGGAGCCATAGGGAAAGAACATTAACTACTAAGTATGTTCTGTAGATGAGGAAAACCTAACACTTGCTAATAAAGCAGAGCACCTTAATTTTATTAAACTTACCGTACCTAAAATTTCTGAAAATGTCTCATTTTAAATTTCCAGTGAAAATATTGTCAATATTAACTGTTCACACATTCAAATGAATTCTAATATTTCCCCTCAGTACCATTATACTCATAGTCCAAAAGAAATTATATAGATTCACATTCCCTAATTAAAAAATATTGTAGGGGGAATGTTGCTGTGGTAATATCCTGTATACCTCAAATTATGCTTATGATGCCACATTTTCCAGATTTTCTGGAAATTAGAAATAGATACATTTTTCTATGCATACATTGATTCTGGGCCCAAGATAACAATCACTTAGTTTATATGTAGTTTTATCATATCCTATGACTTTAACAGCATTGGATTTCACTCACAAGTTTTCAAAATGCCTAGTGCCCTAAATTTGAATGACTTATAACCCAGTTAACAAGTTAAATATTTCCTACTTGCAAATAGTAAAGTGAGAGCAAAAACTTTGGATTTGAGATATACCCTTCTTTTTTGTCAAAATGTAAATATTTTAAAAGTGAATCTTCCTGAATCATCATGAAAGTAGCAAACAGGAAACTACAAGCAAGGTCAAGAATTGTAACATATATGGTATCTCTGAAAATCTTATATGACCCTTCCCAATCCCTGTCCCACTCTTCACAAAAGGTAACCAAGGTTTTTAACTGTATTGACACTAAGTAGTTTTGCTTTATATATGTTCTTTTGAGTATGGCTTCTTCTCCTCAATATCATATTTGTGAGATTATACATGTTATGACATATAGCTAGAATGTTCATATTTATTGGTGTTCAGTATTCCGTTTTATGCATTTGACATCCTTTGGTCATTCCACTATTGATAGCTATTCAGACAATTTTCAATTTGAAGCTGTTATATCTTCATGGGTTGTTTCAAGTGAATTTTATTTTATTTATTTTATTTATTTTATTTTATTTTATTTTATTTTATTTTATTTTATTTTATTTTGGTGGTACTGGGGTTCCTGGAAGCCCTTCTACCTCCGGGTTACACTCCCAGACCTATTTTATATATTTTTTAAATTTGGAAACAGGGTCTCTTAAACCAGCATGGCTGGCTTCGAACCTGCGCGATCCTCCTATCTCCGTCTCCCAAGCGTGGGGATTACAAGCGTGCGCCACCATGCCCGGCCTCAAGTGAATTTTAATGTGTGTGAAAATATATTTTTATTGGATAAGTACTAAGAAATGAGATTTTTGGACTATATGTTCACCTTCACTGAATGCTACTAAACAGTATTCTAAGGTGTCTGTGTGCATATACATGGTCACCTATGGTAAATGAAATTTAGTTGTTCCACATCACTCCAATCAGTATTGTCAGTTTTTATTTTAATTAATTAATTTATTTATTTATTTTTGATGGTACTGGGGTTCCTGGAAACCCTTCTACCTCTGGGCTATACTTCCAGACCCATTTTTATACTTTTTTTATTTGGAAACAGGGTCTCTTAAGCCAGCGCGGCTGGCTTCGAACCTGCGTGATCCTCTTGTCTCTGCCTCCCAAGCGTGGGGATTACAAGCCTGCGCCACTACGCCCGACAGTATTGTCAGTTTTTATAGCATTAGACATTGAGGTGGTATAGTGCTTGATATCTTGTGATTGTAATTTTTAAATTGCTATTTTCTAATGATCATATTTTATATGGCTAATTATAGCTGATTATATAGACATTGTATTTTTCTGCTTTTCTGTTGATTTGTAAGCGTTCTTTATATTTTCTAGATGTAAATCCTTGCACTGCAAATAATTTCACACACCAGCATGTTTTCATTCTGTGGTGTCATTTGTTTAAAACTAAGAACTTAATTTTATAAAAAATTAACATTTCGCCGGGCGTGGTGGTACACGCTTGTAATCCCCACGCTTGGGAGGCTGAGACAGGAAAATCGTGCAGGTTCGAAGTCAGCCTCAGCTACTTAGTGAGGCTCTTAGCAACTTAGTGAGACCCTGTTTTCAAATAAAATATAAAATGGGTCTGGGAGTATAGCCCAGAGGTAGAAAGCCTCTGGGTTCCACCCCCAGTACCACAAAAAAAAAAAATTAACATTTCAATTTTTCTTTATGGTATATGTGTATGTATGTGTGTGTTTAAGGAATAGATCCCTACTTTGGCTCATGGAGTTTTTCTCTTATGTTTTTTCTGAAAAGTTTTATTGTTTTACCTTTCAAACTAAATGTATAGTCCATTCATAATTGATTTTTCAATTTGGTGTAAGTTAATGGGTTGAGTCATGATCTTCTATATGGATAACCAATTAATGCAGCAAATTTATTGAAATTTTAGATGGCAATTGAATATGTAACTATTATTAAATATCCCTCTTTATATCTAGTAGTGCCTCTTATATTGAAATCTTCTTTGATAGTCATATAACTACCAGATTTCTTTTGTTAATTATTCATATGGAATATCTTTTAATTTTTGCTTGTGATATAAATATCGTGTTATATTTATATAGAAAATTAATTCAGTTTTTTTTTGTGATACTGGAGATGGAGCCCAGGGGCTCTTCTACCTCCGGGCTATACTCCCAAACCTACTTTTAGTATTTTATTTGGAAACAGGATCTCACTAAGATGCTGAGAGCCTCACTAAGTAGCCAGCTGAGGCTGGCTTCGAA
This sequence comes from Muscardinus avellanarius, assembly GCF_963383645.1. Classification (NCBI taxonomy): domain Eukaryota; kingdom Metazoa; phylum Chordata; class Mammalia; order Rodentia; family Gliridae; genus Muscardinus; species Muscardinus avellanarius. The sequence continues at coordinate 70,814,883 of NC_137788.1, forward strand.
ACTGTGTGATCCTCCTGTCTCAGCCTCGCAAGCGTGGGGATTACAAGCATGAGCAACCACGCCCGGCTTAATTCAAATAATTCAATAATTTGTTTAGTACCTTTTGATTTTTTCTTTTATATGTCACTTAAATAACACTTTCCTAATTTGTCCTAGAGTCCAGTGTTTTGCTCACTGTGTAGGCTATTTTATCCATATTATTTTTAATATAATTATATAGTGCACTGAAGATGGTAATTTGTCTTTCCTATTCTTGAATCTGAGCTGTCCCTGTACCTATGTAACAGAAAGAGTGAAGCAGAAGGAAGAAGGGTTATAGAAAAACACTCTAGATGAAGATTGAGAAACCATAGATGAGCAAAAAAGGTAACCTAACTGAGAGGGATGGGAAAGAGGAAGAGGGAAGTTCCCTAATACATATGATGGACATTTATAAACATATCAATCAGTAACCAAACATGAAAAGGAAGAAGAGGAGGGAATGGAAAAGGAATTGGGGTAGGGCTAAATGAGTGACGTGTGCATTTCTGCCTCTGCCATTTTGTGCTCCATTAAAATGTATGACTACAATGCACCAATAAAAAAAATTAAAACTACAAGTAGAAAAAAATAATTCTGTGCTAGTTATAGTACTAGATTTTTAAACAATTAGTGGTGTTCACTTCCTTCCTCTTTTGGAATATTTAGTGTCAGAATGCTTCATCTAGGAAGTGCATTATGATATTCTGAGGGATCCAGTACACAAATACAGCCCATAGAAAAGTCTGTGGACCAAAAGCCCTACCTGAGCTCAGAGCCAGCAGCTGGTGTCAACTGCCAAATATATGAATGAACTCTACTGGACACGTCAACCTAGTTAAGTCTTCAGATTCATGAATTGGATATAGATGGGAGGCAGAAAAACCACCTTGCTGAGACTGGTCAAATCACAGAATTAAAAGAAATAATATTGTATTGTTATATATAAAATATTAAGTAATAGATAAGCGGAATACTATATATCTGTGAAATTCAAGTTATTTCTCCATCCTATATTCCATTTCTGGCTTACTAATTCACATTTAACGTCTATCTTGATACCTAATAAAAGTTTCCTCAAACTCTGCGCACCCAATATTTTTCAATAATTTTTTGGTATTGAAAATCTTCAACATCAATTATTTCAGTAAATGACATCAGAATCCATACAGTTATATAATAGAGAAACCTAGGTAGCATCATGCATTGAAATAGCTAACACTTGACATTTTATTTTTCTAATGTCTTAAATCCAATCTATCATCAAAACTATCAATGTTTCTTATTCTTAATAATTATAGTTTTCCTATTTTTAAAATTTCATTTGCCACTGCCTATTCAAGATAAAATAATAGTTTATTTCTTGAACTACTAGAACAGCTAGGTGAAATATACAGATAGCTATTAGAAAAAATCTTTGTTAAAAATCTTCTTGAACTACTAGAACAGCTAGGTGAAATATACAGATAGCTATTAGAAAAAATCTTTGTTAAAAATCAAATTCTAATCTTTTAATTTCTCTCTTTAAAATGCTTCAGTGATTTCTCATTGATTCAAAAGTAAAGTCTAACATACTTCTCATGCTCTGAAAAGACACATTCTCTATTTCTTCTATGTTTTTTTGAAATTCTTTATGCAAAATATACTTATTTGTATTATATGACACAACATAAAACTTATCTAATACTCTACATTAATATATGTATCCACATTAAAAATACTGAATTCCTACCAAATTCTAAATATTGTTAAATATTTAGATTCCATTCAATCTCCAGAAAAACTTTGGAAAATAATTTCTGGTCTTTAAATTTTAAAAAACTATTATTTTAGAAAAAGTGAAATATAGAGAGACTAAATATCTTTCTCAAGTCAAACAATTTTTAAATGATAGAGGTTGAAATAAAATCTGCAAGTTGTCTCGCTACATTCATTTTTACTGTTCTAGAAGATCTCTGTAGGTGTAGGTTAAGTGAAAAATGAAGAGGTAAGCAGATTAAAGAGGAAGGGAATCTTATTTTTCATGTTGAGATTTCCAATTAGATTATCTACCATAAATTGTTTTCCTTAAGCATTTCAAGTAGAGATGCTACAACTACCAAATCCAAGCTAGCTATTAAATTTTGCTATGTTTACATTTGCTATTGTTTACATTTTTGCAAAAACTAATTCTCAGTGGCACTCAGTATTCTTATATACTATTTTTGTCAGTGTGTAACTGCATGTTTGCTAAAGCATAAATCTTTGTTCTTAATCAAACTAAGCTTTGCTTCTAGAAAGACCTAATTATGTCTTTTTGTTGCATAATTAAATCTTTTCTTATAGCTGGGCGTGGTGGTACACTCTTATAACCCCAGCATTTGGGAGGCTGAAACAGGAGGATCACGGTTTGCTGACAGTTATTTAGTGAGGACCTTTGCAACTCAGTGAGACCTTGTTTCAAAATAAAAAATAAAAGCAGGGCTGCAGGTGCAGCTTGGAGGTAGAGTACCCCTGAATTCCATTCCCAGTACCACCACCACCAAAAAAAAAAATCTGTTCATATAATCACCTATGAAAAAAAAGCTATTTATTTATTTATATATTTATTTATTTATTTGGGGGGGTCTGGGGATGGAACCCAGGGGCATTTGACCTCTGAGCTACACCCCCTGCCCTGTTTTATATTCTTTATTTTGAAACAGGGTGTCACTAAGTTACGGAAGACCTCACTATATAGCTGAGGTTGTCCATGAGAAAAAGCTATTTATATAAGTATTCAGCCTTTTTTGTAACTTGTTTGGCAATGACCCTAAATTCATACTTAGGTTATGTGCACAAAAGTAATATGTGTAACTTTCATATAATTTGCCCTGCATTTTTCTTATTCCCACAAATCAACATATGGATATTGTGATAATATAGACTTAACCCTTTAGACAAAATATATAACCTAGGGTACCAAAATATATAGAGAATTAGCCCAGTCCATAGTGTTTAGTAGCACTTCTCTGTATTCCTGGGTAGGGCAAACAATATTTGATTAACTTCTACCTTATTTCCTTTCTTTTTTTTTTTTTTTTTTTTTTTTTTTTTTTTTTTTTTGCGAGTACAGGGATGGAACCCGGGGGCATTCGACCTCCAAGCTACAACCCTGCCTTATTTTTTATTCTTTATTTTGAAATAGGGTCTCATTAAGTTACAGAGGCTGTCCATGAACCACAATCCTCCAGTCTCGGCCTCCTGAATTCTGGGATTACCAGCGTGCGCCACCATGCCGGGCTATCTTATTTACCTTTTGAAAGTAGCTAAGCTTTTATCTTAACTTTTTCAAAGTGAATTTCCCAAAAGTCAAATTGAGCATTATCTCACTATAGCTCAAAAAAATGCTATCATAAAGTGTCAATTAACATATTGTTTCATTTGCATCTTACTTCCCCAACTATAACTTTTTAAATATATTTTCATAGAGTGGTGCTCAATAGTTGCTGATCTATGTTTTCAGATTTATGAAATAGTCTAAAATGATGTTTGACTATCACCTAGTCAAATTCTTTAGTGTTGTTGAACATTAGTCTTCTGGTTATCAGTGTCTTGAGCTAGATGACACTTGGATTGGCCCTTTTCTCTGTTTCCAAAAAGACAGGCTGGTTGTCTCATTTATATTTAAGTTTTTTTTTTATTTATGGTGATTAATGCATCATTTAAAAATGCATGCCTAAGTAGCAAAATTCAGTGAGAGGTTTCAGATTTGCAATTCTAGTAAAATTCATAGCATATAGAAATTTTCTTATGTTGGAGAATCTATGGTAGTCTCGGTTCTCTTAGCTTATTTGCCAATATTAAACTTATGATAATTTTTTTTTGCAGTACTGGGAATTTAACCTAGGGGCATTACCTCCAAGCTACTACCCCAGCCCTATTTTTTATTATTATTATTTATTATTATTATTATTATTATTATTATTATTATTATCATTTGAAACAAGGTCTCACTAACTTGCAAAAGGCCTCACTATGTAGCTGAGGCTGGCTGCTAACCTGTAATCCTCCTGTCTCAGTCTTCTAAGTGCTGAGATTACAAGCCTTTGCCACCACACTGGGCTTTTATGCTGAAATTTCAAAGCAATTCTTAAAAAACTGAACAATAGGTATGCATTTCAAAACATTGTCATTCATATTAATACTAGTCCAATAGAAATATAGTAAAAGCCACCTAGGCAATTTTAAATGTTTATAAGTTAACATGAAATATAAACAAAAACAAAAAATTAATTTAAGAATATATTTTAGTTAATTTGATACAATAAGAGATGCCATTTAAGCATGTAATCAATATAAAGCATATTAAATAGACATTTTAGCTCCTTTTCTTATTTTTTACGGTACTGGGGATGGAACTCAGGGGCATTGTACCTCTGAGCTACACCCCCAGCCCTATTTTTTATTCTTTATTTTGAAACAGGGTCTCACTGAGTTGCGGAGGTCTTTGCTAAGTAGCTGAGGCTGGCCATGAACCCCAATCCTCCTGTCTCAGCCTCCTGAATGCTGGGATTGCAAGCATGTGCCACCATGCTCAGCTAGCTCCTTTTTTCACCCCTACAAACATTTATAAATATCCTACATCTTTTATACTTACTGTTAATTTTTCAAATTAAAAATTTGAACACTAAATTCTCATCAATATTAAATGTGTTTGATTTTTAAAAAATTTACATAAAAATTTAGGTTTATGAAGCAAGTGATTCTAGTTATATTTAATATTTCAGTTATAAATTTTAACTGTATGTTTAAAATTCTAGTTCTATAGTCATTTCAACATCATTGAAATTACTCAGTAGTCAGAATACCTACAAATTATATTAGATAGTGTAGTAATTTCTGTTCAGTATCACCATAGATTTGATGTTTATAACCTACTAGCTAAGATGTTGCCTGTGTTTTAAAATATATATTCTCATATAGGGTTGTATGTCTTATGCCAGCATTAAAATACAAAGAAGATTTTAGAAAGTGATCAAAACTACCTTTAAATCCTACTTAATCTATAATTTAGCTTTTATTAAGATTTTGGTCATTAAGATGCAACCATTGCATTATATAGTATAGCTCGTGGTTGGTGATAGAGGGTCTCAGAAGTTGCTGAGGTTGATTGTGAACCTAAGATCCTCCTTCTCAGCCTCCCAAGTACTGAGATTACAGGTGTGTACCACCATGCCCAGTTTAAGATTATTGAATAGAACTTAAAAAGTTGAAATTAGTCAATAGAACTTTGCATCCAATCAAGATGGAGCAGCAAGGGTCAAATTTACCTTGCATCTTAGCATTTAAATAAATGAACAAAATATAGTAAGAAAAATATTTCTGATGATATTTGATATCAGGCTATAAAGAATGGGAAACAAGCCGGGCGTGATGGCCATGCTTGTAACCCCGCACTTGGGAGGCGTTGACAGGAGGATTGCGCAGGTTTGAAGCCGTCCGCACTGGTTTAAGAGACCCTGTTTCTAAATAAAAAGTATAAAATAGGTCTGGGAGTGTAGCCTGGAGGTAGGAGGCTTCCAGGAACCCCAGTACCACAATAAACAAACGAACAAAGAAACAAAAATAATGGGAAACAAATAACATGAAATGCCCCAGTTAATAAACTTGAGAAAGTTTCTAACCTGTGGCTCAGGAAAAGGGGATGCAGAAATCTTGAAAATCTCTAAAAGAAGGAGAGCTATTTTTCAGGGAGAAGGAAGTAGATAAAGTTTGAAGGGCAAAATACCAGAGAATAGGAAACTATTCTGAGAAAGAACTCTAGAAACTACAGAGACCACCCCCTTGTATCTTCAGCTTTTTTATACCAATCAGCACATAAGTATGAGGAAAGATAAATCAAAACCAGGGAGAGAACCAATTGAGACAATTAGAAAATTTGTGAAGTCACCCATAATTGAAGACGTCTGTTTACACCAGCCAGAATATAAAACCCTCTAATTCTGAGAGTTACTCAGGATGGTTTTGTCTCAGTAGTGGAGCAAATTATATGTAGACTAACCGCTGTTCTCTCTTTCCATTACAAAGATGGAATGCAATCCCCTGAGTGATCAAAATGTTTCTAAGTCATTTAACTTCACTGCAAAAACGAAACTTAAGAATATTTGTAGTTTCTCCAGGATGTGCAGCACTTAACAAGGTGAAATTCACAGTCTAGCAAAAAGGAAAATATTACCAGCCTTTCAAGAAATAGGAAAACTAAAGAAATAAATGAATGAATGGGAACCAGAACTGACACAGGTATTACATTAAACATAAAAAGACATTGGAAGTTATTATACCTGTAGTCCACATGTTCAAAAGTAAGTTACAGATACAGAATATATAAAAGTGACTCAAAATGAACTGTGTTTGAGAAATACTCCCTTTTTTATCTTGTGACAAATACTCTACATAACAGCAGATTAGACTTTGCATAAAAAAGTAATAGTGAATAAACTCACAAGCACTGCAATAGAAATTATTGATAAGAGCGATATAGAAGGATTTTAAAATGAAAGAGATACTGAGCTGGTTTGTATAAGTATATTCAACAAAAGAGAATGGAAATAGGTTCAGAAATTTATTTGAAGAAATAATTCCTGAATTTGTCCAAGAAACACCAGGCATTTTGCTGTCAAACATTGACGGTAGATTTACAATCAAATATCCAGTTATCTTCCCATCACTAGTTGAAGACTTTGGAATAAAGTTATTCTGAATTTAAATCTCATTTCCACCATCAAGAAAAATTAATTTAAATATATTATTAGATCATGAGGTGCCTTAATTCAAATAACACCTACTGTAACACTGGAATATTTATTTATATAATTATATACACACACACACACACACACACACACACACACACACACACACATATATATATATATATTACTGAGAACACTTAAAACTCTACTTATGTATTGATGAACAAATGAAATATGTGTGGTTGTGTTCTGATATTTCTCTTCCATGTTCCCTACAGATTCTGTCATCTTCTCTTTTCTTTCAAGAGACTCTTCTCTCTCTCCATACTCAGTCTCTAGATGATACTTTTAAAAATCTCATCTTCCTAAGCATTTAGCTTTTTTTTTTTTTGAGAGTTCTCAGCATATAAGAGCTGAGACTCACTTCCAGTGTTTAGTTTTATCAAGTAGCATTCTCTTAGGTGAAGGGAAAAGCTAGGGAATGTTGACAAGTAGGTTCAAGTTAAGATGTATAATATATTTATGAGGACATTTCTCTTACTGTATTGTACTTCTGAATTTCAACCGCACTGCCATACTTTGTTTTCTTTTTTGAGGATGGAGGTATTTAAGGGATCTGCTTAGATTTTAATGAGCTATGTGTATTTGTTTCCTGTTGCTGATATTACTAATTACCACACACCCAGTGGCTTAAAAAATCAAACTTGTTATCTTACAGCTTCAGAGATAAGAGTCTAAAATATATTTTATGGGCTAAAAAATAGAGATAGCAATAGAACTGAATCCCTTCTGGAAGGAATACTCTGCAGCTTCTAGAGGTCATCAGCATTCGGGACTCATGACCCTTCTCTCCAAGTGTTTATCATCCCAGTTACTGCTTCCACTATCATCTCTTCTCAATTCTCTCATAAGACCCTTGTGACTCCCATGGAGCCTATGTGCATAAACAGGATAAGCTTCCATCTCAAGATCCTTAAGTACAACTGCAAATGTTCCCCCCACTCCACAAAAGAGAATACTTCCACGGTTTCCGAGGAGCAGGATGAGGGTGTCTTTGGGAGCTGTTTTTCTGTTTAACACACTATGGCTTCCTTTACGGTCATCAAGGGGTCCATAAATATAAGTGGGCTACAGTTTAGCTGGTAATAGGAAAAATAATGTTTTCCTTCTCAAGAGTGAAAAGGACGAGGGCATAGCATGTATAAAAGTTCTGAGCCATTAGGTATCAAAGAGTTTGGAACATCCAGAAAACTAAATCAAGACATTATAACTAATATGTAGATACGAACCTGAATTCAAATTGTTGTCTCTTCAGACTTGAAAGAGTTACTTACTATCTCTGAGTAAGGCTTTGCTTCTTTACACCTGGAATATTAATATTTCATAGAGCCTTTGGAATGATTAAAAAGCGATCTGAAGTGAAAGGCTAGCCATAATCACTGGTTAAGTACTGTGATTATAAGGTCAGCGGAGAATGGCTTTACTAGCATCCTCAGGGTCTTTTTACATTTGTTAGTCACTGTGCTGTGCACTAGAACCTAAAGCATTCAATTAGCAAGAGAAATTACCTGATATTGATACTCCCAGCTCCACATATGTGCTTCATCCTTTTTTTCCTCTTATTCAACACGTTAGTCAGTCAAGGAATTTCAACCTCTTATTTAATCCTTTGAGGAAAGCCTATCAAGCACAGCCTGTGTGCTCTGAATAGATATCATATTTTATGTACCTGGTCATACTGGTTTCTATAACTAGATTTATGTATGTTTAAATAAGAAACGAATGTCCTTATATAAAAACATTTTATCTCTATTTATCAAGTACAAATGGCAAATTAAAGCCACAGCTTTTATTAGTTTCTCTAAACTGTGAGATAAAGATACTTATAAGAGTATGTTTGACACTAAATTATATTCATACATCTCTAAAATATACTTTCATTTATTTTTTGCTGATAAAAAATCTTAGCTGACAGCTTTGCCAACATGCTAATTAGCTCTCTGTTGTAAAGTTTTCAAAAAGATACTATATACACCCTTTATATTTTATTGTCAGGTAGCCTGATGTGGATATATTGTTTTTAAATGTTGAACAGGTTAATAAATAGTGAAATATATATAGTTTCTTTTTATTTCACATCATTTGAGATGGCAAGTAGACAGCACTTGTTGGAGAATTTTTAAATCATCTTTCGTTTTCTTATGCTGTTGTTTATTTTTTATGTCAAATGTTTCCTTGAAAATGGAATAGTAGTTTTTGTCATTTAATTTGTACCTGAATGCTACAGTGAATAATGAAAACTACCCTGAGATTTCACCTAACCCCATCTAGAACGGCAATCATTCAAAACACAAACAACAACAAATGCTGGCGAGGGTGTGGAGACGTGGGAACTCTAAAACATTGTTGGTGGGATTGCAAATTAGTGCAACCCCTTTGGAAAACAGTATGGAGAATCCTCAAAGAATGGGAACAAATCTATCATTTGATCCAGCAATACCACTTCTGGGTATCTGCCCAAAAGAAAAACCAAACTACCAAACTAATGCATGTGTATCTATGTTCATAGCTGCACAATTCACCATAGCTAAACTATGGAACCAGCCAAGATGTCCATCAACAGATGAATGGATTACAAAACCATGGGATATGTACACAATGGATTTTTACTCAGCCATTAAAAAAAACTAAATTAAGTAATGTTCAGGGAAATGGATGGAACTGGAGGACATTATGCTAAGTGAGATTAGTTAGTTACAAAAAAATAAGAAATCACATGCTTTTTCTAATATGTGAAAGCTAAGGAAAAATGGGTCATAGGAGAAACTCTAAATGAAAAAGGAAATACTATAGAGGAGCAAACAAGATAACCTAAATGAAGGGATAGGAGGGAAGAAGAAGGAAATTCTCTAAAACACACAATGTACTTAAACATATCGAAGTCAACCACTAAGCCAAGCAAGGGAAAGAGGGATGGGGAGGGAATGGGGTGTGAATTGGGTAGGGGTTAAATTGGTGATGTATTCATGTATGTACACACAAGTTTTTTACCCCAATATGATGTATGAATATAATGCACCAATAAAAAATTAAAAAAAATAATAATAATTTTCTAGAGCCAAGGATGGTGGCACATGCTTGTAATCTTAGCTACTTGGGAGGCTGAGGCAGGAGAATTTCAAGTTTGAGGCAAGCCTGAAAAATTTGGCAAGATTCTGTCTCAAAATAAAGTAAAACAGTTTGAGGGCATAGCTCAGTCTTAGAGGGCTCCAGGGTTCAGTGTCTAGAACTTGGGGGAGGGGAAATCATCACTTTTTATTATCCACAAAATGTTTCATATGGCAATTAGTAAGTCTGTAGATCTTTATGAAAAGAGATAAATATTAAGAATTTTAGTTATTACAGAATAATGGAAAAGGGTACTAGAACTGTTCTAGAAGTTAGTATATTTTCTACTCTAAGAACACGAAAAGGTGACAATTTTCCATCCCTTGGTTTGAAATGCAGCATGTAATATGCTTTATAAAAATTAAACACATCATTTGTATATAGTCTTAAGAAATAATAGGTAACTCATAAAAAATATTTTCTCTGGGAAAGTAAGAGCAAAGTCCAAATTACTGTGGGCACTAATAAACTGGATTACTACAGGGCTTAAAAAGAAATCATTTGCTGACCAAAGAAAGATATGTAGAAGTAGTAGAAAATAATAGTTATTTCTTACCACTGAGATTCAGAGTGATGTGTTACTATAGAAAAACCTATCCCAACCTAAGTAATGTAATCCTAGGCTTATATTTAAAGCTCTTCTTTATACTTTTATAGTGGTTATCTCTTATAAAGTATTAATTTATTTTGACTTATAATTACTTTAATTTCAGTCACTAAACCTGCTATTCCGTACAATACCTTGAGTGTTTCATTTGTATTGGTTTATTATTTATGAAAAAATTTACTATGCATATATTGTTAGCTCTATTATATGCATTAAGAGACTGGAGTTCATACATGTTTTGTCAGTAAGTACAGAGCTCAGCTTCAATTCAGACATGTACAACCTCAAAAATCTGTTTCTTTGTCATGCTTGCATACTTCTCATGTTCTCAACTTTACATTTTAATAACTATAAAAATAAGGATAAAATTACTTTATTTAGTGATTGTATGAAGCATAAATAGGATAATAATATTGGTAAAGTTCCTGGCAAGAATTAACTCAATAAATTATTATCACTCTTTTTATCTTCCTTTAAGCATATTATACTTTGTACCACCAGTAACATGAAAGAGAGGAAAAGGAAAGGAAAAGATAGGATAAGTACTAAATCATAGAATAAATTCTCACAAAATATCCTAGTTTTTTCTTCAATTAAATTGCATAAACTTTCTTATTTTGAAAGTAGACAAAATTTAATTCAGATATATAGAGAAAAAACATAAACAAGAAAAAATGTCACTTTTAAAAGTGTTACTTAATGGGGCCGTTATTTAATACAATTTTCACTAGTAGCTAATATGATTTTTCATATGTACAAAAACAACATTAACATATATTATGTAGCATATATATGTGTGTGTGTGTATGTGTATATATATATATATATATATATATATATATATATATATATATATAATTTGTTTTTTCAGTAATGAGGATGGAACTACTCAGGAATATTCTACCTGCAAGCTACACTCCCAGCCCTTTGAAACAGAGTCTCACTGAGTTGCAAAGGGCCTCACTAAGTAGTTGAGGCTGTCTGCATACCACCATCTTCCTGTCTCAGCCTCCCAAATACTGGGATAACAAGCCTGTGCCACCAAGCCAAGCTCTGTATCTTTTTATATTTAATCACTGTAAAAACTGGAAGGGGGAGAAGGTAGTGAAAATTTTTATGTTCTTCTTTCTTTGTTTTGAAAATGTATGGTTTCAATTTTTCTCAAACATATGCACACACACACACACACACACACACACACACACACACACCTCAAATATCAACGTAAGAGTCTATCACTAAATTCCAAATCAAAGTTACCTGAAAAAAATAAAGGCAGAAGCATTTGGAATGAACTGAAGAGTTATTTCTATTTAGTCATCAATTAACATAAAATATCGCCGGGCGTGGTGGCACATGCTTGTAATCCCAGCATTTGGGAGGCTGAGACCGGAGGATCACGGTTCGCAGACAACCTCAGCTACTAAGTGAGGCCCTCTGCAACTCAGTGAGACCTGGTTTCAAAATAAAGAATAAAAAATAGGGCAGGGGGTGTAGCTTGGAGGTCGAATGCCTCGGTTACATCCCCAGACCCGCAAAATAAATAAATAAATAAATAAATAAATAAAAATAAATAAAATATCCGTTAAAATACATTTTTGTTAAAAATAGGGAAAATGCAATGGTTAAACAAATTGATATCTCACAGGAAACTTTGCTCAACTACAAAAATGAACAATACTTAGGGAATGACAACTTGAATTCAACCATAGGGAATTATTCTGAATGGCAAGGGCCAATATCAAAATGTTACATAATATATATTCAATTTAAATAACATATTAAAAATAACTTTGTAGAACTGGAAAACTGATTGGCAGGGGTTAGGGATGTAACATGGGCATGGGAGGAAATATGACCGTAACAAGACAAGAGGGGGAAACTTGTGGTAGAACCATTCTGCATCTCAACCAATCTCAACCATGATGGTGGGTGCAGACAACATGTGATAAAATTTTATAACACTAACTAGGCACATACATATATACACAAGGATAAATGCAGCTGGGAAATGTTAATTAGATTAGTGAATTACCTTCACTCTCAACATACTGCTTGTGATTATTTAACTATAGTTTGTAAGAAATTACTATTAGGAGACAACTGCATAGTTTCCATGAGATCCCTCTGTACTATTGTAATAAATAATTTTATTCTAAGATTTAATTTAAAAAATAAAATGATATCCTATCTCCCTTTTACCATTTATGTACAGACCTCTACCAACTGTTAACATTGTAACAAGCTTGTTTTGCAGATTATACTAAAGTGTTCATTTAATTCAGTGCACAACATGATAATTTCTTCAGTATAATTGTGGCATTTACCAAACTATCCTCAAAAATGTAATTATTACAATAACTAAGGAGGCATTGAAAACCATGCTGAAAAGTGTCTGATATATACTTTTATTTTGTATGTTCAATGTATTTTAGAATAACAATCTTTTTAGACAGGATTAATCTGCCTTTTCTGAAAGATTTCTTGAGTATTTCTGTGCCTCCTTCTCCCTCTCTCTCTCTCTCTCTCTCTCTCTCTCTCTCTCTCTCTCTCTCTCTCCCTTCTTCTCCTCTCCTCTCTGCCTCATTTGTACACACACAGCATAGACATTAAAATTGTATTGGGAGGAGTTCACATTTTATCTTCATCACTTATTGTCCAAAGATATTTTTTTCAATTTGTTTAATATCTCTGTGTCTTGGTCCCTTATTTCTGAAATGATATAACAATGGATTCTAAATTATAGGGTTGTTATTACAATTAAATAAAGTACACAACGGGTAAAAATATTGCAGTGCTTGAAAAGCAAGCATTAAGTATTCAATAAATGAGAGTAAGCGGAAATTTGGAGATTTCTGCCCTGGTTTCTGTGTAGCATTATTTTCACTGGCAATTGTCATATAATCAATTGCCTATAATAAAGACTCATCTTCAGAATAATTTTTATATGGAGCCAACTTTTGAGCTCTCCAACAGAATTTGAAAAACCCATAGCAGATATAAGAGTTCTAAAATGCAGGATTTTTATCTTAAGTGCCAGACTTCTTGGTGACAGATAAAGTACTTTGTTTTCTGGAAAGGGCTAAAAGGCAGGAGTAGAAAAAGGAAATATAAAATATTTTCTATGCTGTTGGAACAAACTTAAAGAAAGAAGTAGAATATTGACAGAGATAAACACACCTGTTGATCTGGTTGTTGCTCTCATCTTGTCTCGGGATGAATCATAGGGAAGACAGAAACTTTATGTAAGTTTAGGGTGACCTCAAAATAAAGGCTATTGTTGCTTCACTTTGTGGAATATAAACCTTGAGGCTTCATGTTCAGAATTCCTCTGGAATAGAAAGTAATAATGGTGGCAAGGTGGGCTAAATCAAAAGTTGGCCAGATAGTTAATATCTGGAGCTTTGTGGGCCATGTAATCTCTGATGCAACTCTCCAACTGTGCTCCTGTTTTTTAGAAAACAACCATGGAGAATAAAAAAAAAAAAAATGAAGAAAAATGTCCTTTATGGACACAGAAATTTGATTTTCATGTCATATTCACATGTTAGGAAATGCCATTCTTATTCAAATAATTTTCAACTACTTAAAAAAGTAAAAGCCAGCTGGGTGTGGTGGAGGATGAGACAGAAGAATCACACACTCAAGGCCAGCCTCAGCTATTTAGTGAGACTCTCAGCAACTTAGTGAGTGATCCTTCTCCAAAACAAAATATAAAATAGAGTTAGAGGTGGAGCTCAGAAGTAGGATGCCCCAGTTCAATATTCATTGTCAATTAAGTAAATAAACACACACACAAATAAAAATTAAATTTGAAAAAAACATTTTCAGCACATGAAACTTATAAATTATATTATATATCAGACTAGGCCTATAGGTCTTTTCAGTACCCTAGTTTAAACACAGAGAATCTAACACACTCCTTTGGCTTTTCAAGATTACCACAGAAGAGTTGTTTTCCTTTTTTGTAAAGGGAGAGAAAATAGATGAAAGTAGATAAGAATAGAGCTTTATATGGGAAACTGATGGTATAATAGATTTAAGCTGAAAAAATAAATAGACAAAAATGGACCATTTTCATCAGCAACATAAGCAGCATTGAAAGTTCCATGCACACATTAAGGATGCTCAAGTTTCATTTTCTCCAAGGATGAAAAACACCTGAAGATTATATGGGACAAATGTGAATCTCTTTAACACATTTGCTCCTTGGGGCCATGTTGTTACCTAAGATTCTCTTGAAACCAGATCCTAATCAAAGGAAAAGATGTGAGAAAGTAGAAACTGTTAGAAAGGACAGGATCATGTTAGAGATTTGTTAAAAATTTCTCAACAATTTTATAGCCTCACGACCTATGTTTTGTATGTAAATTTAACAGCAATGCTATCTAATATCCTCTATTCTGTTAATTTTACAGAATCTTCTCTTTCATGATTGGCACAACCATTATATGATTCAGACATTTGACTTAGGTAGTCTGACCATAATGGCAATTTCTCTCTTAACTTTATTTTCTGCATTTATTTTCTTGCCAAAAAATACCATAATAAAATGTTACTTATTTTGTAAAGCTTTCAAAAGTCAAACAATGTATAATACAATAATTAAATAAAGTTAGATATATATCAGTACTACAAAATTGTTCAGGATCTAAAATATACAGCATACTAATTGATTCTAAAAGAGATTTTCTTTTTTTTGGCTGTATTGGGAATGGAACCCAGGGGCATTGTACCTCTGAGCTACACCTCCAGCCCTATATTTTTTTAATCTTTATTTTGAAACATGGTCTCACTGCATTGCCACAGACCTCACTAAGTAGCTGAGGCTGTCTGTGTACCACCATCCTCCTGTCTCAGCCCCCCAAATGCTAGAATTACAACCATGTGCCACCACACCTGGCTCTAAAAGAGATTGTTTTTTAAATCATGTGTATTAGCTTTTTTTGTTTGCCACCATGTTTTTGTAACTAACAATAACAATGTAGAGAAGGAAATGTTTATTCAGCTCACAGCTTCAGAAGTTCAGTCCATGGTTGGTTGGCTCCAAGGCAAAAACACCATGGTGGCAGGGCGTGGTATAGGCCAGTAGCTTAACATACAGCAATCAGGAAGCAAAAAAAAAAAGAGAGCCAGAGGAAGAGACCAAAGAGATATAGTCGCTAAGACCACACCCAAGTGAACTACTTCTTCCAGCCACACTCTACCTGCTTACATTAACCCAGTAAACCCATTTCAACTATTAATCTATCAACGAACTATCCACTAATGAGATTAGAGTCCTGATTCAACTACTTCACCTCTGAACATTTTGCTTTATTTATTTATTTATGTATTTATTTATTTATTTATTGCAGTACTGGGAATGTAACCCTGGGGCAATCTACCTCCGCCCTATTTTTTATTCTTTATTTTGAAACAGGGTCTCACTGTTGCAAAGGGCCTCACTAAGCAGCTGAGGCTGGCCATGAACCATGATCCTCCTGTATCAACCTCCGGAATGCTGAGATTACAAGCATGGGCCACAATTCCGGGCCCGCCCTGAACGTTTTACATTGCTATTACATGAGCTTTTCTAGGGGACAATCTACATTAAAACAGTATCAGGGAAACAACACAAAAAATGTCTTGTCTTTGCCTATTTTATCCATTTAATTTACATATTCTTATTCTAAATCCCCAATAAACTTTTCTCTTTTTCTCAAAACACTGTTTTTTTGTTGTTGTTGTTGTTTTTTTTTTTTTTTTTTTTTTTTGCAGGTCTGGGGATGGAACCCAGAGGCATTTGACTTCCAAAATAAACCCCCTGCCCAATATTTTATTTTTTATTTTGAAACAGGGTCTCATTAAATTGCAGAGGTCCTCATTGCGCAGCTGAGGCTGTCCGTGAACTGCGATCCTCTGGTCTTAGCCTCCCAAATGTTGTTATAAAAATATTTTTATCTCCAATACTATGTCCTAAACTCCTCATTTGATTATCTGCATTTAGTAACTCTTATTTGTATGAATATACAAAAAAATTGTCTTGAGGTAAGGACAAGATGGTCTTTCTAAGGCACCAAGATTTATTTACATGGAACTTTTCATGGTGAATCACTAAGATATTTTCACAAGAAACAAAGTTCTGAACTCAATATTTTCCCATTTAATAGTTTTGGGGACATTTAATTCTTCTAAGAAAAAAATTTATATGCTTTGAGATAAAATGCTAACTAAAATCATAAACATTAAAATTATTTTCTACTTTTTCTGAAATGCCAAGAGTGCGTTTTTTCTGTGTCACTCCAAATCATGTTATAGAAGATTTAAGTAAATCAGGAAGATAATTAGCTGAAAATAGAAAAACTTAAAGAATATTCCTACTTCAATCATTGTGTTACTTTGGAGTAGGTATAGGTTTCACCTAACTCCAACTAGAATAGCAATCATTCAAAACACAAACAACAAGAAATGCTGGAGAGGATGTGGAAAAGTGGGAACTCTAAAATATTGGTGTGGGATTGCAAATTAGTGAAACCACTTTGGAAAACAGTATAAAGGGTCCTCAGAAGAATGGAAATGAACTTACCATATGATCCAGCAATACCACTCCTTGGTATCTACCCAAAAGAAAAGAAACCAAACTACCAAACTAATGCATGCCTATCTATATTCATAGCTGCACAATTCACCATTCCCAAACTATGGAACCAGACAAGATGTCCATCAACAGATGACTGGATTACAAAAGTACGAGATATGTACACAATGGAATTTTGCTCAGCCATAAATAAAGACACAATTATTTCATTTACAGAGAAATGGATGGAACTGGAGGACATCATGCTAAGTGACATTAGTCAGTCACAAAAAATAAAACATCAGATGCTCTCCCTAATATGCGAAAGCTAGGGAGAAAATGGGTCATGGGGGCACTCTAGATGAAGAGGGAGACTCTATAGATGAGAAAATAAGGCAACCTAATTGTTTTGTTGGGAGGGGGGAAGAAGGAAAATCTCTAATGCACATGATGTACTTTAACAAACATATCAATATCATCACTAAGCCAAACATGAGAAGGGGAAAGGTGGAAGGAATGGGGTGGGAACTGAATAAGGTCTAATTGAGTGATGTGTGCATGTATGTCTCCACCATCTTGCATCCCATTAAGATGTATGAGTACAATGCATCAATTAAAAAATTTAAAAAGTAAAAAAATAAAATTATTGAATGTTCATTGGAAAACTTGTTAGTTTTTTGCTAAATATCAAATACAAATAATTCACTTTGCAAGACCACATGGATCATTAGATTACAATTATTTTTTTCCATATCCATGTGTGGCTTACTTATTTTAATTTACAACCATCCATATTTTTACATGACATGGGCAAAGCTTTATTGAATTAACCAGAGGAATGTAAGGATTTTTCATTTGGTAGTTTCAGTGATAATATCAGCTTGTTGATGAATTGGGAATAACTTTTTCTCTTTAAAAATGTTTAGCAAAGTAAATTAAATATATGGTTGTTTAATTTAAGGGTATATTGTACTTTTTAGCAGTTTTATTCTTCAGAATACATACTAAGTTGCCAAGCTACAGCTCTAGACAAATGAGAAAATGATTTTCCTGACTTTTGTTAATTTAAATAATCATGACATTGTGTTAATGTTATTTTCAAATAGGATGTCCTTGCTTTTCACATAAAAAATGAAGAGAAAGAAATGATGTGATTGTTCAAACCTTTGAATCAATGCATATTCATTAGAATGGGTGATATGAAACTCAAATGCACTGACTGCATTTATTTAAATATTCTCTTATGATTTCCATGAGTAACCATTAAAGTAAATGCAGAAATATGCCATTATGCCAAGACATTTTTGCATATGTGCTTGTTTCAGTGTCTTATGTCATGCGTAACCTGTAGCAGTAGTTAAATCAGAATTTAAGTCAAAGCTTTGAAAATTTCAGGATATAGCAACACAGAAATTTTAAAACTACCTACAAACTTGAGTTTGCTTGATATATATGTACATGTTTCTGAAAAAGTAATTTTTGGATGCATGATTACTTTCAGAATAGTTCATCATATACTAATATTGACATGAAGAGCTGATTATAAATTCTAGAGATACAGAAAGAACAGAAGTTTAAATTAAGAGTTGGACATCTTAAATTCTATTGTTTAAAAATGGTTCCAATTTACAATTAATGAGGAGAAGTTCAATCCCATTTGATGTAGGATATTTGTATTTGAGCAGCTTAAAATCTATCTAATTGTAGAGAAGACTATTTGGTTCAAGTTAGTCCAATAATGGGCAGATGCCATATGGAAAATAATATATGAACCACCAAGGGTAAGTTAAATTGGTTGCCTAAAATAATTTTGGCTCAAGTATCTCAGTAATGGATATGTATTTCTCATCTTGACATTACAACAAATATCAGACATGACAGAAAATTGCTTAGACGTACACCAGCTCTTCTATGATTAGGAATCTTCACTGCTGGGCTGGGGGTATAGCTCAGCTGTAGAGTACTTGCCTGGCACATGCAGGTCTGCATTTAATCCTCAGTACCAATTCTTAATAAAATGAAAAAAAAAATCTTTGACAAATATATAATCAATGTTCAGTATTTTTTAAAAGTTTGAAATTATAATATCCTAATTTACTAGGTTTTGTGTTGTAGATATGTAATTAACATTTAACCTATTTAGAAATGTGTAAGTTTGCACATTGGTAGGTTAGACTATCATATTTACTAATAAAATCCTTAAGTCTCTTAAATTTATCCTGGTATAGACTGAAATAACTAATAATCAAAGACCTGGAACCACATTTAGAAGTAAAGAGTCTCAAAAAATGCAACAAAAATATTTCTATTTGTTTATCTTTACAGATAAAACTCTGTGTGTAGGATTTAAAAGAATCTTAATTTTAAATTTTGACTTCTGGAATAGAAAAAAAAGCCAGAAGCAAATACTGGCTGGCTGGCTGCTTTACTTTCTTCTTCATTCCTTCATTCTTTCATTCCTTCATTTCTTTCTTGAATTTTCTTGAATACAGGATGTTTTTATCTCTCAGCAAAATCTCCAGACCTATTTTATTTTATTTTTTAGATTGAAACAGAGTCTCTCTCCAAGTTTCTGAGAGTCTTGCTAACTTACTGGGACTGGTCTTAAACTTGTGATCTCCTGTTTAGGC
Source organism: Muscardinus avellanarius (assembly GCF_963383645.1). Classification (NCBI taxonomy): domain Eukaryota; kingdom Metazoa; phylum Chordata; class Mammalia; order Rodentia; family Gliridae; genus Muscardinus; species Muscardinus avellanarius. The sequence goes on from NC_137788.1 coordinate 70,834,578, forward strand.
CTCCCATGTACTGGGATTACAAGTGTGCACTGCCGCGCCTGGCTTTAGTAAGATATTTCTAACAAATCAAGTATGGACAAATCAAGTGTTTGCAACTAACTTAGTATAATAAATAATGAAAATGCAAAATAAATATAAAAAGTATTCATTAAAAATTTTAAGAAACTATGTGAAAAAATTGAAACTAATTTTTTCTTTGTTTTAATATCTTATTTGAATTCTGATATAGTTTTCTAACTTTAGTGAGTCAAAATATCAGACTTGTTTTAAGAGAGAGGAATCTTATAAGTGTAATAACATACAATTACATATTAAACTCTGGACAAAATACCAGCAATTCTTATTGAATTTTTTAATTCAATAAGAGGTTTGGAGATGGTAATACACACCTACAGTTTTATTGACTGAAGAAGTTGAGGGAGTTGTATTGCAAATTTAAGGCCAGGCTTGGAAGCATAGTGAGACCTTATCTCAAAATAAAAATAAAAAGGGAGAGAATCTAGCTTAGTTGTAGAGTGCTTGTAAGAACCTGGGTTCAATCCTTAGTAACTTGCATGTGCGTGCACGTACACACACACACACACACACACACACACACACACACACACATTTAGTAAAAGGTTCACTTTTAAAAATTCACACTCATCATGCTATACCCTAAAAAGTGAATTAGCAAAGATAAAAAGTAGTTTTCTAGCCAGGCGTGGTGGCGCACGCTTGTAATCCCCGTGCTTGGGAGGCAGAGACAGGTTCGTAGTCAGCCTCGCTGGCTTAAGAGACCCTGTTTCCAAATAAATAAAAAGTATAAAATAGGTCTGGGAGTTTAGCCCAGAGGTAGAAGGGCTTCCAGGAACCCCAGTACCACACACACACACACACACACACACACACACACACACACACACACACAAAAGTCGTTTTATAAAATAGCCTTTAAATTTAATTTCTAAGGATTGTACCACACACTGAGTTAGAAGTAGAATAGAATATGAAAAATTATATATATATATATATATATATATATATATATATAATCTCAAGCAATTAAAGTCAGGACCAAATCTGTTATATAAAGATACCTGAAATGTATATTCATTACTATTTTATATGCATGCTGATATATATCATATATTATGTTTTAATGATTATCACTATAAATAAATAATAATAACATGAAAAATAAGTATAGTGGATATTGGAGTAGAATACAAATTGTGGGTCTCTCTTAAAATAAGTGAGCACAAAGATGTCAATTCCTAGTAAGAGAAATCCACACTGAAATCCTTTAGTTGTTATTTTTTTCTTCTGAAATTTGTTTTATTTATTTTTAAGTTACAATCCAGAATATTTCTTGAATGCAAGACAAAACATTTCAACTATAGTAGAGTTTGGGTAGTTTATAGGTAGTCCCCATACCAACCTTATAAACTGTGGCTTATTGACTCTCCTGTCTCTTTTACTCTAGCATGGTTTGAGCTGACGCTGGTAATCAAAAGAGAAATGCACTATTTTTTGTTAGTTTCTTTTTTCCTGTTCAAAACATAGTTCTGAATAACATGAATACCAAAAATTAAATAAATAAATAATATTGTTTGGTTTTGAACTTCTTTTTCACTGAAGCTCGCTACAGTGTCAGCCACATCAGTTTCAAAGAGTTCCTGGTAGCAAATGGAGTAGCTCTGGTTTAATGGGCTGTTAGACAGCCATCTGTAGTGAGTTTCTCTTGTCCATTTTATAAATACTGATAGACACTGCTGGGACGAAATTGAATATGATATTTTAGAGTTGCACTTGTCATGTTTTGTACATCCTTCACACCTAAAATATACTTTTCAAAATATTTTACATGTATTTTTATTTGATGTTATTCATACATGCCAATACTCTTCAAGTTTTCTGCAGGATTATTTTATCCTCATAGGTAATTTATAATATGAGGTATAATGAGGTCAGTTGATTTCAAAAGCTATCTGGCTATTTCACTTAGAAGCAATTATTAAATAATGTATAATGAAGAGCTTTATTCATAGTATTTTTGAGAAGCTCAGATGTGAAAGAGAAGAATCCATTATTTTCATTATTTGAATGACTTCATTCTGCTGTTTCTCATTAAAACTTTACAAACTGCTGATACATTTGTGCCAGCAGCTGAACAGCATCAGGTTTTTTAATATCACTAAATTATGACATTAGTGCTCAAATTAAAAGGTATTGTGATGTTATGGTGTTTAAGAAACATATGTTTTTATAATAATTTACATAAGTTATAAAAATAATGGAAAAATAATGTCATCTGTCTTACTAATCATAAAGAAACAAAATACTTCATATTGTAGTTAGAAAAATGACTTCCTTTGAGTAACAAACAAATCATTGTATGATGACCTGGAAAAAGGTGAAATATATATATTCCTACGGATTTTTAAAAGATTTAAAAAATTAGTCAAGTTATTCAGATTACAAATAACAGCTATTAAGGACTTTTATTTATCATATTAAATTGAATAAAATACAAAATAACAGTCAAACAATATCCTTTTATTAAAAGCAATAAGAAATAAAGGCTAAATTAGTTGTTTGGCACAAAATTAAATTTAATTAATTCTCAAATTTAATGTCTAGTTAATATGTTTTGATGCTAATATGCAACTTATAAATATACTAAACCATTCTTGTAATTAAATAAACTGAGTAAAACTAATAAGAAAGGTTCCCAAAATTACAATTAAGATACAAAAATATTTGGCTATGAAAGCATATAAATTATGTTTGAAACATTATCCTTTATTCTAATATATCTATTTGGGATTATTTTCAAAAAAGCAGTTTTTCATATGTTGGAAGCAAATTGAAATATGCTGATTTCTAAAGAACAAAATAAGTTTCACTGAAAGAAAGGACATCATTATGGTGACAATAAAGGCAATATTCTCAGAAGTCACAAAATTTAGCTTTACCTGGTTCATTAATAGCTCGATTCCATTAATAATAAGGCAAACAATAGTCGACCTTCACGTAGGGTGTGAAAAAAACAAAAGATGGGAGGAACAAACAACTTACACTCATTACTATCACTTAGAGAACCAGAATTACCTGTTCATTGCTTTAAAAATAACAGTATTATTTTTTTCTGCTTTACTGACATACAGCCATCCTCATATGTGTGATTTACACATAAGCATACTCTTCTTTCTGCTTGTAGAAGGCCGCAGTTGTCTGTGAAACTTGAGAGTGACTGCAGAGCTTCCCTAGAGCAGCTCTCTATTAAATCTTTTTCCTATGAGCAGAATGCTGTGCATATTGAAATATCTGTTGCCCGCTTTTTGCAGCCAAAATTACTGTGTTTGTGATTTGAATGCAGCAATACCCATAGTCACTCTCAAAAGGATTTATTTAATCCATGTCCTGATATCATTAGCACTGACAGGGTAGTGGGTAACACTCAGGGAGATAAACAGTTTTGATATATTTCTTCAAAGAATGTGTTCTGTCACTGAACGTGTCCAAAGGCATCAGGGCATATAAACATTCCTCAAGTGGGTTTACTTATCAAGTATAAAATGACTGGGCCAAGAGGGTACCAGGGTTTTGACAGCTTGTGGTTTGAAATTAAGCATGACCCTTTATACTCTTAGAATTTTGTCTATTTTTTATCTGTGTTGATTTAAAAGGAAAGCACTCAATAATAACTATGGCAAGGTGAGGGCAATTACAAATATAATTATAAAAATCAATTTAAAATAAAGATTACAGCACTGCAGAAACACCTTGAAATAAGGCATGAATAAATCAGCTTTTTTCTCATGACTTTTAAAGTATCGCTATAGGAGAAGTCTGAAGATGAATCAAATGATGAGAAGTTTGAAACAGCTTGCTAATTCATTTTCTGAGCCATATTCCTTGGCTAAGTCAATATGTCTTTCGTTATTTCTGTGAACATGATAATCATCAAACTACCTATTACCCTTTAACTAAGAGGTCAGTGGTTTTCAGGTTTGGGAAATAAATTGTTTTACTATTTAAAAATGCAGCTGTGAAGAGGAATCGTCTTTTATGACATATTAATTCAAGACTGAATCTATTCTTGAGAAAGTGTTCCAAAGGAATAAAATATTTTGTGGTTCAACCCCTACAGTATGCTGAGACATGTATCTTTCAGAAAACTAAACATTTTCCCTAACCATATTTTCTCTTTTCTAATGCATTTGATTAGATGGGGTTGGAGCTGACGAGCTAAGGTAATTAATACAAATAATAACTTGTAAAATAATAATTTTTCTTTGGAAAAAAGACAACTACTGAACCAGAATGAGTTACTCAACCATAATCCTCATAAAATTAAGCAAATATAACAAACAATGATTGAAGTTCTCAAAGAAAATGCTCTCTACCTGTACAAACGCCATAGTTTAACTGATCATTATGTTTTATTCCTTTGTAATTTTATTCAAATTCCATAGATTAGATTTTTAAACCAACAGGCAGCCTAAATTTATAGTAGTTCTTCAATTAAAATTAAATGAATGCATGCAGGCTATTAGAAGAACAAAGTAGTAATCTTTATCCTACTATTTTTAAACTTTTAATCATGAGATCACTGGCAGGAGCACTAAAGCTCTCAATTTTTCATCTATTAAACTTGGAAAGGCAGTAGGACATAGATCAGAGTCTTAATTCATAAGATATTTTTATACATATTTACTCCATATACATTCATATTTATTTCACAAATTGAAAATCAAATTTGTATCTTTTAACCACTTTAATTATTTAATAATGTTGATTAAGTCTTAGCTCAATATGTTGTAACTATTCTTGAAAGTAATATTTTTTTTTTCCTGGTCCTGGAGATTGAACCTGGGGGCATTCTGTTTTTGAGCTACAACTTTAGCCCTTTTTATTTTTTATTTTGAAACAAGACCTCATAAAATTCAATAGGTTCCTGAGGGTCTCACCATATTGCCAGCTCTGTTCTCAAATCTGTGATACTCCTGCCTTGTCTTTCAAATCCTGAGATTACAGGCATGCATCACGTGCCTGGCTAAAAGAATATCTTCTTAAGTAATCTGTGTTTTTTTTTAATCACTATAATTAGATAATGACCCCCCCAATCCAATTTGGGTAAAGTTCTCTTTCCTCAATCAGCAAAAGAAAGACAAAAGTTGAAACAGTTATATCGCTAAATCTTTCAATCACTTTTATTATAATATGTAATTTACTTTAAAGATTCCATTATCTACCTAATATTACAAACTAGCTTTCTGTTATGGGTATTTAAAAAACAAAAAGACAAATACACATACATAAACACATACTTAATATTATTTGATCCAAAATATTTAAATGGGAATCAAGACCTGGTTCTATTTCTAATAATGGTTTTGACCTTGTAACATACTCTTACTCATTTACAACAATAAGACAATGAGATGATTCCTGGGATCATTGTTAGGACAGTCTCTGAGAATAACTGAGGCTCCTGACTTACCTTCTGAACATGGAGTTTACTTGTTGTTTGTTTTTAAGAACATGTTACATTTAGAACATTATCTAAGCAGCAAATGAAGATAGAAAAATACAATATTTTTATTATATTCCTAAGTTTTCAAAATAAAGGAAAAAGGAATTATTTGAATGTGAACTGTTTCCTTTATTGGATCTCTACTATCACTTGAAGAACATAAAATTGATAGTAAATGTATCAGTATTGGGAAGAGGTTTCAAAATGTATTAATGTACCAGTATTAGGAAATATTTCCAATTTTAAAATATATCTTTGGTAGGAAAGAAAGCCAGGAGCTTGAGGAAAAAGGGCCTTTTTACATTTCTAAAGAGAGGCAAACTTCCTCAAGGATGTGAGGAAATCCTAGATTCTGGATAAGCAACTTAACACAGTTTGGAGTGTAACAAAAGGTTTGGGGGTCTGTGCTGGAGACATAGCTGTGCCCCCCTGCCCCAGAGGGGGTGGATCTGGTTGGGTCTGAGACAGAGCAGGATACCTGGGGTAGAGATAGGGCAGGATATCTACATATCAAAGGACCTGCTGCAGACCTGGTCTGGCGGCCTATAAGAATACTCTGCATGGGATTTTTTGGTGATTTTCTTCGAAGTACCCCCTCAGGCTGTAACTATCTTCTGTATTTCTATCTTTTTAATGAACTTCTTTAAATCATCAGCAAGAGTCTGGGCTATTGGATATCTACTCTTAGCTCAGAAAAGAACCCACACTTTTTTTTATCATTTTATGGTTTTTGTGTTTTGAGGGAAATTTTGTACAGGAGCCTAACAGGGATCCCCAGGGACAGTTTCCCAAACCGTAACATCTTCCATCTTCTTCCAAACCATAACAGTAAAAATATTTTTAATCATAATCTCTTATTATGACCATAGCAAATTAGGAAAAAAGTCCCTATAAATATTCATAAATACAGTAAAAAATACCACAAATTCCCCAATGAAAGGGAATTTAATTGTGAAAAGCTCATGCTTATGATCTTCAAAAAACATATATGAACTCACAGAACATATGTCAGATATGTTAAACTAACATGCAATATTGATCATTCCCTGATTTTCTTTTAATGACAATTTCAAAGAAAACCTACTCATCATTTCTTACTTGACTATCCCATCAAGGAAGAGGGTCAAGGCTTTAGCTCTATTTTGGGAGAAAGAACACCTTGTGATGAGGAGTTGAAGAGAAAAGGTCATTTTTCCTAAGGCAAAATAACACAAGTTTAAAGGCCATCAAATTTAGGGGAATAGGGTGGGAATTTCTTTAAGAATTTGACAGCCAGGACCCTTGACATTTATCTATTTTTCTTTCTATTGGCTCTTCCTATGTCAGAGAGGAAAGATTAAAAGACTCATAAGTAAGTGATCTTTATTGACTTCTGACTTTTGTATAACCATGGCTTCTGGCGTGTGACTGAAGCATGCATTTCTTGTATAAATAGGTAAACTAATTGAGCGCTGGCTTGAAGAACTGTGTGTGTGTGTGTGTGTGTGTGTGTGTGTGTGTGTGTGCATGCGCGCACGTGTGTACTTTCAGAGCTGAAGGAATTTGAGGAGAGAGTGAGGAACACTGGGGAAAGTAGGGAATAAAAGGATAATTATTATACATTTTTTTCTTTTGAGAAAAATTTCCAATTCTGTTATTGTATAGTTGACCATGTCATCCTCAGACCATTCCTAGCCTTCCTAAATTTTCTTTTAGATACACCATTAATTTACTCTCAAAATAAATTTTCTCCAAAGAGGCATAGTCATCAAATTGAGAATAAATTGAATAGTAACCTCAGTCTTTAGAAGGCATTCTCAGATATGATAAACACATTAGCTGAGCAGAGAAAGCTCAGCAATCTACTATGAAAATGAAAGAATTGTATCTCACCTGTTTCAAATACACCCCATGAGATCACAAGAAACGTCTGAGAATGAGGCATAGGAGCCTTTCCCTTTACCTGAGCTATAATCATTTTGAAAAATAGATCACTAAAAAAAGTACGGTCATTAAAACTTTCTTTAAATTACACATTTTGCTCCAAAAAGGAAACTGGGTAGAGGCAAATGTATTTTAACGACAGATTCATTTCCCTGTAGAAAACTACTTAAATATAGTAATAAAAACTGGGAAGTTATTTCATCCATATTTCCTTTAACCTTTCAGGGCATCCTCTCAGGTTTGTTCAGAGGGAGTCATTTTACACATACATAAGCAGACCCTGTCAAATTTAAAATAAAAGATGAAAGGGAAAATCAACTCTAACATCATCAATACTCCCTGCTGTAAAATCCTACTCAATCTATGGTTTTTCTCCTTAGTTCACAGAAATGTTTCATATAAAAATATGAAAAAGACAACCTCGCCCTGTGCTTCCACCTGATGGTTGCTCTTTCACATCGATCTCACCTGCTTGTTTTATCCTGGGAGCTGCGGGACCAGACCCAGGCACACAGTGTCAGCAGCAGCTGCCTCTCAGCCAGATCCGCCTAAGGGGAAAGCGGTGGGGTGTTCAGGAACCTAGTGGGGGCTGGTTTGCTCTGGTTCAAAAATCAAACTCTGTGTAGAAGCTGACACAAGCTCTCTATAAAAATGTCCTACCTAGTAGCCATATTGAAGGTGAAAAAGTTTTCCTGGGGAACCTACTTTGTGAGAAAAAGACCTAAACTAACTCATAAAAAAAGAAAAGAAAAAGATAACATGCTGAAGTTGGTTCACATTGGTATTATATCTTTAGGCTCTGCTTTTATTCTTGCTTTCTAAAAATGGTTTTGTGTTCTTTGGAATTCAGTGCAGGGAAAGGAATGACTAAAGGTCATTATATTCTAAAAGATATTACGTATGTGGGTTGATGTGTATTGCTTACACAATAACAAATGCCCTTAATTTTTGCCAAAGCCCCCTTTGCCCTGATGCCTAGAATAAGTAAAGATTTGGCCAGGCAAGTTCTGAATGGTAATTTTAATGTATGTAGATTTTCTTAGATAAAGTTAGGGAAAAAATAATGAAGGGCAAAAGCATTCTGGTAAATGATTCACATGTGAAAAAAGCAATATGGTTTTCATGCCTTTTTAGTTGAGAGGAGAAAAGATGAGGCATAGATTTAGATTTAAATGATTTCTTATAAAGTCCTGCAGTCACTTTCCTCAGGCTGTAGCCTCATGAAAGATCGATTCTTACCCTCCTATTCACCAAATAATTTAGCAGATAATAAGTGCTAAATAATTTCTTATTACCAGTGATCTACAATGTAAATTACAAACCAAAAAGTAAGTAAAGTCATAAATCTAAACAGTGGTAGAAAACTTTGATTATGTCCATATCCATTACAATTATGGTTGGCTGGGAAAATAAATGTCTCCACTCATAAAAAGGAAAAAAGGAACCGGGCTTGGTGGCGCACGCTTGTAATCCCCATGCTTGGGAGGCAGAGACAGAAGGATGGCGCAGGTTCGAAGCCAGCCGTACTGTCTTAAGAGACCCTGTTTCCAAATAAAAATATAAAATAGGTCTGGGAGTGTAGCCCGGAGGTAGAAGGGTTTCCAGGAACCCCAGTACCACCAAAATAAATAAATAAATAAAATAAATAAATAAATAAATAAGGCATTGGCCTAAATGAGAAAAACATGTTGTTTATCTCCTTTATATAAACCCATAGCTTGGTGATTACTGTGGCTCTAATTTAGCAATTTCTTCAAACTCATGCATTCATAATGTCTAGACTTTCTTCTTCCTTATGTTGAAGCCGCTATACATATAAGCTGCAAAGGGAAAAAGTGAGAAACTATAAAACAAAATTGTTATATAGTCTTGCTTAGCCAACTATTAAGGAAGTTTCCCTGAACTGGCACCAGAACACCACCACTTTAAAAATTCCTCTTTAGAAATTGAGACGACGGGAGAAGAGTGTGTTTGAGGCCAGTAATTTAGCAAGAACTGATTTCAAAATAAAAAGGGCTGAGTATCTCAGTGGTAGAAGACCTTTGCCTGGGCTCAATCCCAGTATCATTAAACAACCAAACAACCCCCCCACACACACACACACAAACCAAAGAATGCCTCCACTTAAGAAATTAGTCACCTGGCCATATTTAGCAGCAAACTTCCAAAGATTAATAAAAACACCAACCAAATCAATCTATTATGGTGGAAGCAAGGGGAGCAGAAATTAAAGCACAAGAATAGTTTTAGGAACACCAATGTCACTCCATTCAATCAGTGCCATAAAGTGTACTCTTCCACTTCAAGTGATCCCTTTCCCTACAAAGCACTTTTCTTTTCTTTTTCTCAATTCTTAAAACAGACTGCTGCAAGAAAGCAATGCTATGATAAAAGCTCACAAGTAAGAATTTAGAATCAGGGAAGCAATCTGAAAATCTGAAAGCAAGGCAGAGCCCAGAACTGGGGAAGTAGAGACAAATGGGGAGCCAGGGTAGTGAAAGGCCTTCCTAGCCAATCATGTGTCTCCACCTGAGCTATGTCCAGTACGGTGCAGGAAGGGTCCTTGCTTACATACTAAAACCTTTCATATATTAAGGTGGTATCTAGACTTTGAAAGTGTTTGGATTTCTTTCAGAAATATTTCTAAATCTCATAGTACACTTACTATGTTTTGAATTTCCTGTTCAATTACAGTTGCATAATTAATACTGATTTAATAATGGCATTCTATTACTTTCTTGAAACAAAATATGCCTGAGTTCAATTGTCAAAAAGATGCTAAAAGAATTTATTTCTCCATCCACCCAACCCAACAAATTATGGATTCTGAAGTTTGTAGTTTGTTCCAATAGTCCAAATATGTTACAGTTTTACATCTTGTGTTTAATTTCAGTGTACAAAAAAGGAGCAGACTAATATTTCAATAAGTTAAATATTATTTTCAGCAGTATACTACCACACATGCTTTGGTCTGTAAGTTAGATGGTTACTATCATCAGGAAAAGAAGTCAAATTCTGGCTTCACATTCCTTGGAAGCTGTAAACGAAATCACTTTGATCTTCTTCATGTTCTTCACTTTGATTCTCACAGAATATTAACATCCTCTTATGTTTATATGACCTCATGAACCCATGAAAGTTTCAATAGACAGCCAGTTAAAACATGCAGTATGTTTTTAAAAACCAAACATACTTTAATAAGTCTGCTAAAAGCTGATAGTATTTCCCAGACTCTACCAGGCATTAATTATCTTTCCTCTTTCCTGAGTCAAAGATTATAAGAAAAGGAAAGGGCATAACCTTAGTCCATCTCTATAGCAAAGATTGCAACAACAATAAAAAAAATCAAAATGTGTTTGTTAAAATGTTGAGGTTAAAATGTGATGATTTCCCCCAAAGCCTCACTAGGATATGCATTTGTTTATACTGATTATAAACAAGCTCAATGTAGATACTGGTATTTGACTGATTTAGTGTATATTTAAGAGAATAAAGTTTGAAACGGAAATAGGCTCTCAATGTAAACACAGAAAAAGTTATTTCATACAAAATTTAGTTGCAAATTCACCCATTCTTTCACTCTTGTGGCATTTGAAAGTATTTCAGTTTGACTTGCACTCATCTGGTAAATACTAATCAAAATAAAGAAAAAGTGAGTATAATTTGAATTGGTAACTAGTTAAATTTTGGTACAAATCTCATGCCTTTGGGGTCTAAAAGAGTATATGCCAAATCCAAGCATTAAATGGTTATGTAGCACCAAATGCAATTTTGGTGATATGTAAAAACCTAAAACTATCAAGGAATATATAAAAATGTTGCAATTAAAATGGTCTTTCTACCACTTGTCTACTTATCTATGTCTACCTATTTGCTCCAAATCAGAAAAGGTAAAAATTATAAATGTTTAGATAGAACTTGAAGAGTTTCTTAAAAACTACAGAAAGAAGAAAAATAGTCTTTGTATCAAGAGTTAATCATTAGCCAGGTATGATGGCACACACTCGTAATCTCAGCATTTAGGAGGCTGAGACAGGAGGATCACAGTTTGTGAACAGCCTCAGCTACTTAGTGAGGTGCTCCTTTGCAACTAATTAAGACTCTGTTTAAAAATAAAGAATAAAAACAACAGGGCTAGGGGTGTAGCTCAGAGATAGAATGTCCCCAGGTTACATCCCCAGTACCACAAAAAGAAAAAAAAAAGGGTTGATCATCCACAGAAAGGAATACATAGGTTATCAAGGCAAATTTATGTATTTATTTTCAGTTGAAGCATGTGTAACACAAGTAGAATCATTAAAATTTAAAACTCTTAATTCTTAATAATGAAGACTTTCAAACAGTCATGGCAATAATCAGATTTATTTGAATTGAACTTTGCTGTGTGGTACAAAAAGGATATTATATAATATTATGCTTTTAATTATATATACTAGGTATATATTCCTGATGTTACAAACTACTCCAAACTTAGTGGTTTATAACTAGGCTTTTATTTGTTTTGGATTTATGTCTACTAACTCATATTGGTGATTCTCTATTTCATCCATACTAGAAGAGGTGACAGTTATCTGGGGATCACTTGGGGTTCAGTTATTTTTAGATGTAGGCTATTCATATATTAATATTTAGAGTTGATGTAATTAAGTCAGAAGAGTTATAATAACATCAGTGGATAAGTCCATTATAATAAATTACTGTTACCTAGACAGGTGGAGTATGACTAGAGAAGGTGGGTCTGTGAAGATGTGGCCTTAGGGATTCTGCTTTTTGTCTTTGAATCTCATTGCTTGTTTGTCCTCTTGATTCTGGCCTCCAGGATGTGAGGACCAGTGCCTTTGCTCTTTCACTCTCTCTGCTTCCCACCACCATGCCTTGAGCTCTGTAGAACTGACCTAACAGGGTCTAAACCCTGAAATCTCCAAAACTGTGAGAAAATAAGTCTTCTTCTTTCTAAGTTGTGTGGTCAGTTATTCTTTGGATTACATTAGTAAGAATGTTAACTGAGACAGTTGGTGTGAAACATCAAGATGGAACATTCAAATGATGACAGATATTGGCTGAAACTCAGCTGGATCTTTGCCAAGAGCCTGCATATTGCCTCTTGGTGTGGCTTGGGCTTCTCACACCATGACTCCAGTGTTCCAAGAAGCATTCCAGCAATGAATATTTCAAAAGATTCACTCAAAAGCTACCATTCTTTAAAGGCTTAAGTTTAAAATTTACATATGTGTCCCATTCTATTCAGCAAGCAAGTCAGTAAGTTACCTAGATTTCAAGGAAGAAGATTAGACTCTATTGCTGAGGGAGTAAAAAGATCTCATTGAAGAAATGCATATGAGATGAAGACAGTTCTGTGCAATATAATCTGACATTGCTCACACAGAATGATTCAGAACATTTAAGGTAGTACATATAATATAAATCCCAGGGGGGAAATGATGTAACTAACCACTGGGAGTGGGTCCTGGGAAGGTGGGAAAGTTGGAAAGTTGTCAACTAATCCTTTATAAGAGCGTTAGTTTAAGCTATTAAAATTGAGAAAATATGTTATATCCTAATAAATTGCAAATACAATAACAAAATCTGAAGTCATAGGCTTAAACTGGTTGATTTTTCAGTTCATTAAAATACCTTACTTTCTTGAGGCTTAAAGTATCCTATTTAAGAAAAATGGATAGCTTTAAACATAGCTAGATCATCCTTCATGGTCTTGCTAATTACAATAATAAAATGTATTCCATGCCTATCTTGTATATTTTCTGATCCCAAAGTAAATTCAACTATTCCCTAAGAAGCCCTGTTTTCTTTCAATAAATAACTGGCAATTCAGTTCTATAATGTTCTATATTTGGTCATTGTTGTTGGGTTACTCATTGTTTCTAGACCTTCATTGCTATCGAATCAAATTTCAAACTACATTATTTTTTTAATTCCATATATTTCCTTTGTTTTACATTGATAATCTTGATTTCCAGTACACAAGTATAATATAACTTAATCAAATCCTAATTAATCAGTGCCTTCATCATTTAATCTTTACCCATGACAAACACATAATACAAAACCTTCAACTACTCAAAAGTCAAATGGTTCGGTGGGAATTTTTTAGAACGATATATTCCACCTTCTTTCTTCAAGTTACATATATATTTAAAACATTATTCACCAAGATAAGTCAATTATTTTTTCATATTTTATTTTATTTATATGTGGAACATATTGAAAGTGGTGTACATTTCGATTGTGCTTAGTGCCCTCACCCCCCACCCCCACCCCCCGTTACCCTTCTCCCCTCCATTATCTGGAGTCCCTCTGGTATTACCACTACTCCCTAGCTTGGGCATATTACAGAAAACATATGTCCCTTCTCTTTCTGTGCTTGACTACTTGACTAATCTCACTTAACATAATGTTCTCCAGATCTTTCCATCTTTTTGTGAATGCTATGATTTTATTCTTCTTTATAGCTGAATAGAATTCCATTGTGTATATTTCCCATAATTTTGAAATCCATTCATTTGTTGATGGAGACCTAGGTTGGTTCCATATTTTGGCTATTACGAATTGTGCTGCTATGAACATGGGTATGCATCTGTTACTGTAGCTCTCTGATTTCAGGCCCTGTAGAAAGATACCCAGGATTGGTATAGCCTAATCATATGGTGGATCTAGTCCCAGTTTTCTAAGGAATCTCCACACTGATCTTCATAGTGGCTGAACTAGTTTGCACTCCCAGCAACAGTGTAAGAGAGTTCCTCTTTCCCCACATCCTCACCAGCATTTGTTGTTTGATTTCTTTATGCTTGCCACTCTGATTGGGCTTAGATGAAATCTCAGCATAGTTTTGATTTGCATCTCCCTGATGACTAGTGTTGTTGAGTATCTTTTCATGTATCCATTGTCCATTTGTATCTCTTCTTTTGTGAAGTGTCTATTCAGTTTAGTTGCCCATTTATTGATTTGGTTACTTATTTTACTAGTGTGGAGTCCTTTGAGCTCTTTGTATATTCTGGATATTAGCCCTCTATCAGAGTTGTGACTGGTAAAGATCTTCTCCCATCTGTAGGCTTTCTCTTTAAGTTCTTGGTGGATTCTTTTGATGAGAAGTTTGTAACATGAATATGCAAAAATTGTTGAAGAGTTAATGATTTTTTTTCTAGAGCATGTCACAAATAATTTTGTTTATAAGCTTGGTGAAAATAGAGACTGCTATTATCTACATAATCACTATTCTTTATATAATAATTAGGTTTTATAAGAGAAGAGATGGGCCAGAAAGTACAAGAAAATAAATGGGCAGATTTAGATAGATAGAAAACCATGGGTTCTCAAATTCCTTGTAGTCTATCAGGCCATGGTGGGTGCAGCACCTCATCAGACTTTACTATCATTATCAGGAAATGCAGAAAATAAGCTATCAGGACATTGTTAATTTTGAAGAGAATTTTTCAATTTTAGGGGGACTTTGTTTCAAAAAGATGCAAACCCCTAGCTTGTCCAGTCGGGTCTTTCTCTACTTTGCTTTTCCGTTGGCCATATCGAAGCACCTTTGTCCATGCTGCTCAATGGAGCTCTCTTATCCTCTATTTTTTTTTTTGAGTACTAACTACCTAAATTATCAAGCATTCTTTGCTCAGATAAACTGCCAGTTGTATTTTTTGTGAAGATTTTGTTTTAGCAAATGGAATCAAAATATATATAAACAAGGAATGGATAAATAAATGAATTATATACAGGGTGAACTGGATTGAGTCAAATTTTGAATAATTGAGGTCTTGGTATAGATTCTTTAGAAAAGAGGGAAGATGGGCTGCTATTATATGAGGAAAGGCAAGCACTGCAATAACCAATAAAAGGAAAGAACAGAGAAGAGAGAAAAAAATGTAAAAGTCAAATACTGTGCTTGTTATAGCTTCACAAGAATATATAACTGAATTTCAGGCTTTCAGAGCATCTTCAAAAGAGACCTCGTACAAGTATTGTGTCTGTGCTCAATTCTTGGGAGACTCAGGGAGGAAGGAGGGGAATGTTTTCAACTCCCTCTCTTGCCCCACTGGCTCTCATTAGTGACAGTTCCCTATGACACCCTAGACCTTGCTGATTGTGTCTTCCAACTCTTCTCATTGGCATATGCCAAGGTTGAAATAGGAAGTGTTGAGGAGAGCTTTCCAGCTTAAGTCAGACCTGTAAGATTGATGTAAAGGGAAAAACTGAGGTTTGGGGGAATTAACAAACCATGGAATAGAATTCCAGAAAGGAATATAGACTAAGGAGGTATGACATAAAGTACCAGAACAATTTCTGTTTTCTCACTTGGAGCCTATGCATAAACATATAGATGTCACATAGTAGCTACTAATAAGAGTAGAATGGGTTAATAAACTGTGAGGTAAGAAATCAACTATATCTTGCCTAGTACTAAATCCATGGCCAAGTACACCCCTGGCACGTAGCAAGTATTCATCAAATATTCATTGAACTAATAAATGAATAAATGAATTTAATTAAATTAGCAGCGTATCCCTGAGTGTTAAGATTATCCATGGGGAGAAAAGGAGAAGGAGAGAGAGAAAGAGAGAGAGAGAGAGAGAAAGAAAGAGCAAGAAAAAAAAATATATTCTAATGGTTATCTATATATACATATACTTATATATCATTAAGCATATAATAATAAATTAATAAATTATTATATATTACTATAATATTAATATGTACTTGTGTGTAACCACAAGAATATATATCATTCTATATTATTATTATTATTATTATTGTTATAGTATATATTTCTTGATATATATTACCAAGAAATTGGCTGGTGGGACCATAGAGGATATTTATTCTCCAGACCTACAGTCAGTCCACTGAAAACTCAAAAAGCCTATGTCTATGGAATAGCTTCAGCAGACCTGAAGGCCTGGGAATCAGAAGAGCCAACTGTGGAATTCCAATCTGAGGCAGAAAGAACAGACGTCCTGTTAAAAGGCAGATAGGAAGGAAGAATTCCCTTTTACTCATGAGAGGACCAGTTTTCTTACTGTACTTAGGGTTTCAGCTGATTGAATGAAGTATCAGAATTAGAGATGACAATATGCCTAAAATTCAAATGTTGGCAGTCTTGTGGAGCAGCCTTGCAGCTTTTCCCAAGACTTGCGACTCTCATTCCCCATCACACACACATTTAGCTAGACTAATGCATACTCTCCAATAAAATTACTTCTAACCTAAAAACTTCAAATATTAATTATTTCAAATATTACTCTCATCCATAAACACCCTCACAGATAAACGAAAAATAGTATTTGATCACATGTCTACAAAAACACATTAACAGGTCAAGTTGACACATAAAATATACCGCAAAAATCATTTAAGATATATTCTGCCCAAAGGAAGTATAGGGCAGTTGTAAGGATGTGACCCCACTCATCCCCAAAGCCACAGATGTGCACTTAGTTATTTAAGTATAACTGGGCAAAATACAATACCTTATTTTGCCGAAAACCATATAAAAGTTACAGGTCTGTTGAGTAAAGCTGCTGCTGTTGTTCTGATAGTGACTCTAAATGTGTTCTTTCTGGATATTTCACTGCCAAAACCTCCCTGAAACCACAGTTGGCCTCTGACATTTGCTGTAGTCATCAGGATGAGGTGAGTGCTCCAAGTATCCCTCTGGAGGACCAGACCCAGGAGGAAAATTCTATGGAGAAGGAAATGTGGTTCTAGTAGACTCCCTGTTGTTTCTAGTAAGAGCCTATCTGACATCATGCACCCCACTGGAAGATTGGAATAATGTACATCCCCAGCATTAAATCCAGAAGGCTTTAAAAGTGTCAGAGCCACAACAGCTGGGTCCCAAGAGCTGCTGGAGCAGGCAGGGATTGGTAGGGGAATGAGGTGGTCACTGCAAGCAGAACATGCCAGCCTCTTTCCCAGCCCCATGCTGACAGCTGCTGCAGGCTTGAGCCTTATAAGTGGTTATGCCAGAGGCAACTGCGCAGGTCAGGTTTTATGAAGAAGTGATGCATTCAACAAGTTTCCTGTCCAGAAGGGTGCAACTCTACCTCCACGTAGGCAAATTAAAGGACTGCCAACCCCAGGAGGATTTAAAGAGACCCGAAAGCCGCAGGCATAGATCCTGAAAAGTTGGGGCTGAGGCTCATCTGGAGGCCACCCCCACAGACACTCTGTGATAAGCATGCCCAGCAGATGCCGGATGTGGTGGAGCACTATCAATGTCAGCTTCTGGACATCACTGCCATCTGGAAGGAGAATATAGAACACCAACCCAATGAAGCACTTTCAGTGCACTGGTGGGAGCTTCACCTGAACCAAAAGTACGTCGCTTTACTTCCAAAATAGGCCAAGGAAATAGCCTGAGAGGTACATGTGGCTGACTTTCTCCCAGATTAGAGATGCATCAGGGTACCCATTAGTAGCAGAAGCAGCTGAACTGAGGTGTCATGTGGAATTGACTATTTATTGGACCCTGACAGAACTCTCCTCTTTGGCAACCCCGACAAGTTTACAAGACTTAAGACTGTCACAGAGGAGGGCATTTCATTACTGTTTAACATTACCAGATGATTTTTGATAATCAGAAGTCTGTCTCCTAAACAATATGATGTGTGTATATCCCCCATAGCTGAGTATATCCTAAAACTGGACTTTCTGCAGGTATTACTATGCAGACAGAGAATTGCTATGGGTGAGAAGACATCCCGATCATGTTCCTTAACAATTCCCCCAAACCCTAAGTATTGTGAATGAATGGTAGTACAAGTTATCAAAGGGACATGAGGAAATTGGACAAAAGATACTGAACCTAGAAGAGGCAAGTGTAGTATGCATGACTCATTCAGCTCACCTGTGTGGCCAGTATGAAAATGCGATGGCTCCTGGCACATGACAGTGGACTACTGGGTGATACATAAAGGAACACCACCCTTTTATGCAGCAGTATCTAACATTTTGGAAATGTTGAATTGTCTGCCACATGAATTGGGACAGTTATACTATGTTGTAAACTTGGTGAATTCCTTTTTCTCCTTTGACATTATCCTGGAAAGCCAAGAACAATTTGCTTTGACTTGGGAAGGGCGGCAGTGGACCTTTTTGGTATTGTCTCAAGGATATCTGCATAATGCCACCTTGTGTCACAGTCTGGCACAGGATTTGGCCTTCTGGTAGAAGCAAGAGACTCTGCAGTTGTTCCATTATACTGATGATATTATGCTAACCTCAAATTCTTTCATAGAGTTAGAATCAGCATTACACTGCCCTTGAGCTATTCTCCAGAAATGAGGGTGGCTGTTTGTGTATACAGGACAAAATATCAAGGTCTGGGTATTCTGGGCATTCTGTCAAGTTTTTGGGAGTTGTCTGGTTGGGTAAGACAAAGGTGATACCTGAAGCAGTGATAGACAAGATACAAGCTTATCTGTGACTGGGAATGGTCAAACAGTTACAAATATGTCTGAGTCTTTAGAGGTTTTGGAAAATGTTTATACCTGACTTAGCTATGATTTTGTGTCTCCTACACAGCTTCATCTATAAGGTAGCAATTTAGAATTGGAATCCTCAAAATGGAAACAGCATTTACTACCATGAAGAGGGTGTTGCATAGATGCAAACTCTGCAGATAGGAGGCCCTGCCCTTTCTTTTCTACTGAAAGTTAAAGTGGGTGATGTAGACTTTGTATGGGGGTTATGTAAGAAACAAGGTGCCCAGAATACCCCAATTGTGTTTTGGTCACAGCTGTGAAAAGGACCTGAGGTGCACTACTTTCTCATTAAAAGAACAGTTAGTGGTGGTTTATTCTATCTCCTTAGCTTGTAAACCAAATATAGATACTGAGTCAGTGATGGTGCAGGCCACCTACCCTATTGAAAGCCAGTTATTATGTTGGACTTTTGCTTCCCAGACAGTGGTTTTATGAATGCCCATTCTGACCAAGTGTGGTGCATATTTAGAGCAACAAGCACGCTTTTCTAGTAGCTCTTTGTCTGAACAGCTACATATTTTGATGGGCCCAGTACATTTCCAAGCAATAAATCCTTCAAAACCCATGTAAGTGGAAGATGCTTCAAGTCCACATGAGAAAGGGAAAGCCCAATACCCATATGAGAATGGGATACCAAAGTCTCCTGTTAAGGGCAACTGCCCATGTGGAAGACTGTCGCTTTACAGCTCAACATGAAAACATTTTGGTCTGAGATCAGTGCCAGATACTCTAGCCAATGGGCTGAGCTCTGTGCAATCTAGTTAGTTCTCATGAAGAAGACTGGACTCTTGCATGTTTGTATAGACAGCTGGGCAATTTACCAGGGGCTAATCTGTGGCTCCCCTGAAAGGCAGCTCAAGACTGAGCACCACCTATTGTGGGCAAGGATGTGGCAGTGTTATGGTTTGGTGTTCACCATGGGTCCTTTTTATCAGCTCAGTAATAAAAATAAAGATCCAAGAGACTCAATTTCAAAGCTGAAAAACTTTATTAGAAGCATAAGAGAGAAAGCACTGCACCAGAAAAGAATGTGGCAAAACATGCAAGTAAGTTTATTATTATTATTTTTTAATCTTTACAAGGACAGCCAGTCTAGTGTGACATCACTGAGCTTAGTGACTCTGTGAGGGGATGTGAGACCAGACTGGCTGCCCTCATAGAGGTAAGAAAACAATATCTAAATAAAGACTCAGAAGTAAAGGGAAGACGGTGGCAACATCTTATTTTAGCGCTCTACCTTATTCTTTTTCAGTGCGGAGCTTTCTCTCTTCTGCTTGCTTCTATTAAATCCTACTTTATCTTTGCAACTGAATCTCTCAGCTCTTTCTTTCCATTACTGATCTAAGAAAAATTATCCACAGTGAGCACCAAACTAACAGTCTGGCCTCCTACTCATGGGACTCAACTTTTTTTGGTGGTTTTCTGGCACAACTGAAATCTACAAGGACAGTAACCTTCACAGCACAGGATTGTATCCTGGTAGATGACTTTTGGGGTCTGCTCAACTGCCTGACAGAACTCCCGATGAATCAGCTACATGTAGTGCCTAGTGCATTGGGGTCTACACAACCTCCTGACAGAACAACAAAAAACTTCTGATGAATCTGCAACATGTAGTGCCAAGCAGATATGGAGGGCATATAACTACTCTCCTTGCCCCTGCTAGCCCAATTTGGTAATGTTGAGCCTTACTGGCTCAAATAATGCTTCCGTGCTCGTAAACCCCTTGTGCATTAGATAATGATTGGCTGCAAGTTACGTGCTTTGCACATGCAAGAGTGACCTTTAGCTTGATAGGTTAGAATAGTTTCCTGTTGGAAATCCCCCTTGTGGTTTTTTGCTTTAAATTGGGTTGCCTGAGAGAAATAAACAAGATCCTGCTTAACGCATCTCCTGGCTCATCGTATGCATCTGTTCAGGCCATCGGGACTCTCCTTCCAGCTCAGTCCCACAGCTGACGGGCTGGACCCGTCAGATGACCATGAGTTCTGGTGCCACCAGAATCTTGGTAACTGTGGAGAACCCCCAGCCAGAGTGTAACTATGGCTGACCCTCAAGGAGAGGGGGATCTTCTCTATGGTGTAGGACAGACAAATGGAGACTCTGGACCTCTTCCAAGCTTGCTAAATGTTAGGTGGTGGCCAGTGAGCAACCTGAAACTTCTCACCCTTCAGAGGAGTGTTTTTTGTAGCCTATTGCATGAAAGCAGGACTAAGCTGGTGTCATGGTTTACACTGAGGTTCTAGGGAAACCCACTCTTGTCAGGTGAGACCCTCGATAAGTGCCCATCTATTCTGTCCCCATCTAAAATGAAACACATTTTTAAAAAAATCCCTGAATGGTTGTCATCACTTGGTTAAGGATCGTGGGTTTGGGAACCTATCATACTAAAATGAAGTAATTCTGAGAAAGAAAAAAAAAGAAGGTTACAACAGGGAAACCCTACTGGCCACCATCTGTCTTTGGCTGTCATGAATATTTTGGGAATTAGTGTTTTAGGAATTGGAGATACCAATAATACTTGGGATATACATGGGACTCCACTTGGACAGAGAGGAGTGACAACAGACATAGGCAAGGCACAAGTACACTTGCTCTTTCATGAATAGGATCCCAGCTATTGAATCCAGAAAGCATCACTGTAGGAGCCTTGGCACTTAGAGATCTTCTTCTACTGATACCCAGGGAAAAGGTGTCAGACACCTGTAGAAGACCTCAGAGGGTCTATAGAAACAGGGATTCTCTATGTTCCAAAGGATAGGTCTTTACCCCTGGTTATAATTCTGTCAGTGCTTTAGTGCAGATTTTAGCTCTCTCACTACCATAGAGACTCACTACCATTAGGTAGAATGATTGGTTAAGTAAGAAGCTAGGACATGTAGGCAACCCTATCATGGGACTCATCGCCCAGCAATGGGGATTGCTCTTATCTATGCTCAAGCACAAGATGCTGTACAGTAATATCCCTGGCGTACAGAACACCACCCATAGCAATGTAGGGTTCCTACAAATCTGCAGAAAATTTCCTGAGGCACTCAAATATTACAGGGATGGCAGGTTAATTATATTGGATCACTGCCAACAGATCAAGGATTCTGATACATCCTGATAGCTGTACATACAGTTACTGACTTGGGTTTGCTTATTCTGTGGTATAGATCAGTCAGAAGCATACCATATCTGCCACTGAACAACTTTTAGTAACCTATGGTTGGCCCTTGGTAGTGGCAAGTAGCCAGAATGACTGAATACTTTAACAGACTCTTAGAAGAGAAGCTGAAGGCCTTGGTCGATCCATTGGACATGGTGATAGGCACAAGTGTCTGTGGCAGTGTAGTTTATAAATGAGCAACTTCGCTGTACTGGGCTTCATGCCCCCTTAGATAATGTAATAGCACAGATGCCCTGCACTTTGAAGTTATCAGGAAATTTTGAGGAATTCCTGTTGTGACCTGACCCAGAAAACATTACATTGAATCCAAAGATCACAAGGGCAAATGGAGTTATTCAATAAAGTTAAGAGTAATAAAGCCTGGAATTAAGAAAAGAGAAAAAGTGTGAACAAAATAATTAGAAGATTGCTACTCAAAGTTCTTCTCAATTATTGTTATGTGTGAAAGTGAAACATGTTCCTAATTGAAAATATTTGTTTAGTAATATGTATATGCATGGGCGTACATATACAGAGTTGATCATAATTATTCAGATTCCATAATTGTATTTACACTCACAAATTTAAATAAGTTAAAATTTATTTGTAATCACAAAATTGTTATTTGTGATACTCTCACTTTCTGGGTCAATGTCTTCAAACATAAATACACATAGAACAAGTTTATGTATTGATTAGTTGACAAAAGTGTTCTCTGATTGAAGCTCATGGACATGTACAGAGCAGGTCAAAAATTAGAGTCATCCAGAACACGAGGGTTTAACAAGTCCAGCTTAGATCAAACGAACTGAGACTCTGCTTTTCCAGCTCTCATATAGTAATAAGGATTTATATTGTATTTAGTGCATTTTTATTTAGTACATTTTTGTACTTTTTGTTGTTGATAATTTTCTGCTTTAAATGGCCCCCAAGAATACTGCTAGACTGTCTAGTGTTCCCAAGCACAAAGGACATGTGATACGCTATAGATAATCTTTATTCAGACGTGAATTGTAGCATCATTGTCCATGAGTTCAATGCTAATGAGTCAATATATACACTAAATAAAGTGTCTTCAAACATAAATACACATAGAACAAGGTTATGTATTGATTAGTTGACAAAAATGTTCTCTGATTGGAACTCTCAGGAGCCTAATCCTGCATTTTATCTATAAGTGATGATTCGGCATTTTCTAATTCAGTGTTCCAACTTGCTTTATAGAATTTACCACAGATAACAAACACCACAATATTGAATATTATAATTACATGATCATATGACAACATAAAACTATACCATAATATTATATGTAATATATATATATATATATATATATATATATATATATATATTTAACTAAATGACACACATTTATCAACATGAACCACGGGAGATCAACTGTGTTTGCAGAGGTGGTTTTAGCCATCATATCCCAGAGAGAAGAAAGCACACAGGGTCACCATCAGGAGAGCAACAATGGCAGCTTTAGTCTATGGACCTATTCCCTACATAGGATGCTGGGCAAAGTGGCACATGTCCACACCAGTATGGAAAAACACAGGCATGCTTCATTTTGTTGTGTGGGATGAAAAAGATAATTTCTTTAAGCCCCTCCTGTACTTTGTCTTGCTCAACATTCCACTCCATACAAGTTATTTTTCTTCCCATATAGAAAGCTTGATATATATCCTTTTCCTCTAAAAAATTATCTAATTGTAGCAACTCTTTTTAAAGTGAAAGAATAGTCAGATTACTGTCTATCTTTACAAAATGACATGGATTTCACCCTGGAGTAATATGCATTCTTCACAGATGTTTGCAGCCTCAACTCCCACTCTAATCCTTGATTATGCTTCACATGACTCAAGTTGAACCTACTATAATTCTCTATGGAGGCCCCCACACAGTCTCGTCTGTGAGTATTCAGTCAAGATATTTCTACTGCCTGGAATGATCACTATCCTATATTATTCCTGTAAATTTTCACCAATATTTTAAACAGAATTCAAAACTACCTCACCCAAAGCTATGTTCTTTTTCTACCTCCTCAGCGTTAGTGCTGATTATAATCCTAAAAGACACAATCCAGGTACTCACCAACCTGAATACTGAAACTCTGAAAGGTCAAAATTCCTAAAATCACAATCCTAAAAGATTAAAATCCACAAAATATTGAAGTTCTGAAGGCCATAACTACCAAAATTGCAATTCCATTGAGAGGAGAAATCACAAATATATAAAAGAGATAGGAATCTGAATTCTGGGGAAGAGATTCATGTATTTTTATTCACACTCAGAATAGTTGCATTATGTTAGATGGAACAAACACCTACAGCCTCATAAAGCATTATTTTGGATGTGTGTGTGTGTGTGTGTGTGTGTGTGTGTGCGTGTGTTTGTGTGTGTGTGTGTGCGCGTGCGCACTGGTAGTGGTGCATGTGAATTAGTTCAAAGATATTAGTTTGTGAGTCTGAGTAGACTAGGAAAAACGACTTTCAATAGGAGTGTGTAGGGACCAGGGTCCTTGAGAGAACAAATCCCAAGGCGAATTAGTCTCCCTCTGTCTATCTCTGTCATTTCTATCTCATACTCTTTATGTAGCTCAATCTCTCACTCACAGCCAGGTAGATTTTTTTTTCTGATTTCTTCAACATCAGAATTTCAGATTTGCTCAACTTTGACTCTAGGGACTACACCAGTGGCAGCCACCTTCTGGTCCTCAGTATTTCAGACTCAAGAGTTACACCACTGGCTTCTCTGGTTTGGACTCATGCTACGAGCCTTTGAGAGTCTCCACCTTGCAGCTGGCCTGTCATAAAGTTCCACAGCCACCATCATCAGGAGTCAGTTCCCCTAACCATTCCCCCCTCAAGGACTAATTCCATGCAATTGCCTATGATCTACCTTTCTATTATATTTATCACTTGTCAAACTACTTTTACGCTTTTTGTTCTTTCTATTTTGCTCCCATTTAAAATTAATTTTTATTTTTACAATTTTCTATGCCATCCATTTAATCTTTGCATCATTTCTAACCTAATCATTATAACCTAATCCTCAGTGTCTCTCTGCTATTTAATTTTTTAATGACAGTATTTCTTTTAAGGGCTTTTATAGTTTTTATACTTGGTTTGGTCATTTTTATACCTTTTAGAACTTTCAAACTTTTAAATAAGATAATGCATGCTTAAAAAAACCTAAACAATGTTGACTTAATAAATAAATGTTATAGGGAGTTTATAATAATTATTTTATCTACTCTACTAAGTCAAACTTGATAGAACATGTTTAATATTACATAATATGGTTTTATTTTATAAAGATTATAAAAACAATCCTAAATTTCTAAATATACTATGTTTGTCTATCCAGCATATATGTTAACATTTATGTTTTAATGAGTAATATTTTTATGGAATAGCTGGATAATGGATATTAGCATTTTCATTTACTGAAGTTATCATGTAAAAGTAAAATCCAAATGTACTTTAAGAAAATATATCTGAGACTTTCATATAATATTTCAGGCAAGGTTTCTTCTCTATTACTAAGAATTAAATACAATTTAAATGTTCAATTTAAGTAGTGCAACTCAAAAAAAAATTTGTAACATACTAAAGAACAAAATTCAGTAAGTACAAAAAATAAAAAATCATCAAATAATATGAAAACATATGGTAGCCTAGAATGGCCCAAAACTAATGGATCCTGGTAGCTAGCTAAGAGAAATGTTCCAACAGCAATTGTAGGAGAGGGTAATCTTTGCCTTTGGCCATCATTCTCTAAAGACCAATAGTCATATTAAGCAACTCTGTTCTGAAAATTAATTCATTTAAATGCTCCTGAGAGACAGTTCAAACATCAAAACAGATGGTCAGTAGGAGCATTAATTTTTTTCCTAATGACAAATTGACTAATTAATGACAATAACAACTTCAGTAAAACCACAGTCAAAATAATAATAGCAGCTCTCATTGAGCATTCTCCATGTTCTAGGCTCATTGGATAAGGGTTGGCATTTATCTTTTTTAATCCACAAAAATTTATGATATAATATTATTGATAATAATTAATAATATTATTATATTATTCCAAATTTGCATATGAGAAAATTTAGGAATAAGATTTTTTCTGAATAATAAAAAGTAGAAAATATTTAAATTCAGGTTACCAGACTCTAGTCCATTCTTACTTACTTCTAAAACATATATATCTATTTTCAATCAGGAAATAACTAATCACTGAAATAACCAATTTCTACAAAAATTGCTATATCATATATATTTTATACAGCTATAATTAGTCTGAAATATATTTTAGAAAGTGAATACAAAATGATTAAGAAAAGCAATAAAATTGGTAAACATACATATGATAAGAAAAGAGAAAAATAAAAGTAAAGCAAAGAGCAAAATGTATTTTCTGTATATAAAAATATAAATATTGCTATTGAGTTATTAGTGTTCTACACTACAGATTTTTCCAAATCTGGCTTAATAATAAACCTTCATATTATGCAGATTATGTGGTTTCATTTATG
Organism: Muscardinus avellanarius; assembly: GCF_963383645.1. NCBI lineage: Eukaryota > Metazoa > Chordata > Mammalia > Rodentia > Gliridae > Muscardinus > Muscardinus avellanarius. The sequence continues at coordinate 70,861,220 of NC_137788.1, forward strand.
TGTACCAAATTGGAATCATTGGTGATTAATAAGGTGGATTGTACATTTCTACTAAGCAGTCCAGACTTTACCATTTGATTTTTCTACTCAGATTTCCTTTAATCTCAAAAACAAGTAATATTTATTATGAAATTAATATCAGGCCTTTGTTAATAGTATATCCAGAAAAAAATAGCAATTATAAAATTTTAATTCATGTCTAATAGGCAATTTTAAAAATCTACTATAATATAAAATATTTTGAGGTTAACTGATACAGTAGAAAAAATCCAGGATTTAAATCAGAAATCTTGAGTCTAAGACATGTAACTTTGCTTTCTCCCTGGTAGGTGAGACTAAGCAAGTTAAAGCCTGTCTCTGAAACTCAATTGTATTATATTTAAAATGACAATAAAATATTAATCTTAACATATTCTTATTTAGAGAATCATAGATATAACGTGTGTTGTTTTTAAATACTAATTATTAGTGAATGGATTGTGTTTGGATAAGTTTAACTAACATGGACATAATCTTACTATGACAATGACAACATAGAAGAGTTTTATTCTTTTAGTCAGTTACCTAACAAGACTAAAGTTTCATTTTTCTCCTCACAGAAATTATTTTTTCCAAATTAAATTTTTTTCTATTTTAAATGAACAGAATATATCCAAAGGGAAAAGGTGGTTAGAAAACTTAGTATCTTACAAAAAAAAAAAAAAAAAAAAAAAAACAAAACTCCACCAATGTTTACTTAAAAGAAATGTCTGAGTTGAGGTGTAGAAGAGAGAAATGAGGAAAAAAAGTGCCTCTAGTATTTACGCCATATGGGGGGGGGAGGGCAATGCCACTTTTCTTTACCTCCCAAAAGCAGATCTTACACTCTTGTAATGTTTGGTATCTGCATTAGGAGTGGATAGAGGGGAAGGCAAAGATGAGTATGTGACTTTTTGACACTTCCTATTCCAAATTTTGTGTACAGTATAATGAAAGTCCATTATAAAGTGGGGTACAAGAGACATGATTTACATCCAAATTACACTTTCCTGCATTGCCAAAAAAAGATGTAGCAATACAGCTACATTCTGTTGCAATGACTGACAATATTTTTTCTTTATCACAATCCCTTCGATGCTCATTAGAACAATAATAGATAGTCACAATAACTTTTCATTGTTTCATCACTTTTGTAGGGATGTCTGAGTCCTTGCATATTTTGTGATAACACGCATTTTCTCCTTCTGATCCATCTCTGTCCCTTCTTTTAGAAATGCATAAGTATAATTTCTTCGTCATTCATTCTGCTGAATATGATTTCAATTATCATGTCAATAGTAATATATGAATTCCTTCATCCTTAAAAGAAATGCTTGTTTCAGCAATACATTTTCCCCCAGAAGTTTAATATTAATGAAAGAACTTGAGTATTTTCCACACCAAGCTGACAGTTTGTGTCACAGATTTCTATGTCAAATTTCCAAGAAATACAGCACTGGAAGACAGCAGCACATCGCTCCAGGCAACAATAAGTCACACATGGGCAGCAACAATGTTGGGCTAAAGAGCCGATCAGTGTTATGCTTTGGAATAACATGACCTTTATTTTTTATGTACCTTGTTATCAGTTTTTGAAATGGGGAAAGGAAATGTTGACCCATAATAAATCAGGAATAGATAATCCCATTTCCTCTCACACATGCTTTTAGAAAGTCTATGAAACAATGATAGAAAACAAAGCACATTTCTACTTAACCTCTGTCATCCAGATTGTCTTATTTTCTATGCATGATAACAAGTTGATTTACATACATGTGTCATTATAAAGTGATCCAGCAACAGATGGTTGGTATTATCCTTCAGGTGGAAAAAATAAAGTAATAACTTTTGTTAAATTTCAACTGATTTATTTTTCCACATTTCAATTTGTTATCATACTAATGAACACTTAATTAAATAAGACCACCTCATTGCTTCACATATTTCTGAATAGTTGACTAATGGTATGGGAAGTCTTAAAATCTTGCAGTTTATTAAATCCAGAATGTTGATTTTATTGTTAAAATTGAGTTTATTATAAAATTTCGGCTTGTATACTAAATTCTATGAATCATGGATCCATCGTGCTACTAAAAGATTATGTAAAAATACTTTGGAGGAGGCTGCTCTATTTTCCTTTCACAGTTCCTCCTTTATCACTTATTTGAATCAACAATGATCTAATTTTCATAATCTACTCTCCAAATATCACATCCTCTGATGTTGATTCATCACCATTCTCTCAGTGAATATGATTTTCCTTCTTGTTCATTGCACTAATCATTTTGATTTTTGAAAAGAGCACTTGTTTGAGTGGAAAGTGAAGTTTAACTTGTCAAAACCATATCACACAAAGAAAAGACTACTTCCATAGACAGATTTACTATACCAAGCTTTGATTTTTTTTCAGTGATTTTTGGAAAATGTTGAAACCGTTTTAAATACTTAATAGCTTGTGTTTGTATTTGATTGTTTTTGTTTTTCTTTCTTTTTTTTTTAGACTAGGATTATTTTACAGCACCTGAGAATAGTCACCTGGATACCCTAACTACAAAAGGCATGGATTGTGCAAACTGCATCAAAATAAGACTAAGTTTGCTGGGCGTGGTGGAGCTCGCTTGTAATTCCCACGCTTGGGAGGCAGAGACATGAGGATCGCGCAGGTTCGAAGCCAGCCGCGCATGCTGGCTTAGGAGACCCTGTTTCAAAAATATAAAATAGGTCTGGGAGTGTTTTCCGGAGGTAGAAGGGCTTCCAGGAACCCCAGTACCACCAAAAAATAAAAATAAAAAATAAAAAAACAAAAAATAAGTTTTATGTAATACTAATTATTACATATGTGATAGATTCGTGTTTGTTTTGGAATGAATTAAAGTGATTAGAACAAGGGGTGAAATTACTCTAAAATTGGGATTTTCTGCCACAGCTCTGGAATGCAGGATATTCTGACCTATGTAGGCAAAAGTTTAATATTAAATAAAACTGGATATTTATATACTGGATATACTTCAGTATATACAGATAGAGATAATTCTATAGACTTGTAGACCTACCTACCTAATATTTGTCTAAATTTATTCCTATTGCACTTATACAAAGAGAGTATTCAAACTAGTTCATGAGAGTAAGACCAATTATAATACAGATAAGTTTAATTGTTCATGATAAAATATCAATGCATATTAAGGACCTTTTAGGAAAATATAAAATATATCAACATAGGCTTTTAAAACTGTTGCTAACATGTGAATTTTAGCAGCTAATGTATTTACCAAAAGTTCCACATTTAAAAATGATTCTTATGCAATTGAACTAAAGAGAATGAAGATATAAGTTATTTACTAAACATGCTAATCATTCACATTTTTGTTTTCATGAAAATTATTACTAGGGCTATAAATTATTCATTTCTCCACTCTCTCTATATTTTTTTGTCATTTTGATTTTGATAAGTATAAATTACATTCAGTTAATTTTTATTCAAATATAAAAGCAGTTATGTTCCCATAAAATCTTTACCTCAATTAAGAAGTAGAAGACCTATTAGGTAATCTTCTCTTTTTGGGGGGATACCTATCAAAAGCAGAAATTCATCTCTTAGTACACTTTCTGTCAAATGAACTCTTCATATTTGTTCATATGAGCTATCTCTTATGATTTTGTTGCTTCAAAATCTAACCAAAATAAGTTTGTGCATGAAAAAGTGGGATGAAACATTTTGCATTGCATAAAAAGATAGTTGACAATAAAATCTAGAATAAACAAACATATTTCTTACTTTATTTTGCCACTAAAAGAAAATATTTAAGGTATTTGAAATGTGATAGAAATGATAATAGAATGGTGATATAGTCACCACTTAAAAATACTTTGTTCTAAGCTGGGCATGGTGGCGCATGCTTGTAATCCCCTAGGATCACACAGGTTCGAAGCCAGTCATGCTGGTTTAAGAGACCCTGTTTCCAAAAAAAAAAAAAGAAAAAGTATAAGATAGGTCTGGGAGTGTAGCCCGGAGGTAGAAGGGCTTCCAGGAACCCCAGTACCACCCCCCCAAAAAAATCTTTGGTCTAATAATTTTCAGCTTTATGATGGTATAAAAGTAAACCCATACAACCATACAATTGTCATTAAATTACATGAGATATTCAAAATTTCATTATAAAATAAACTTTGTTTTAGATAATTTTGACTTCCTGTAGGCTCATGAGTTTTGAGCATTTTGAGGTAGAGGAGGCTAGACTGTGAAGTTTAGTACATTAGGTGTATTAAATGAACATTTAACTTATATTTACAACTTACAATGGGTTTATTGATACATAATCCTATTGTGAGACAACAGACATCGATAGAGATTTTGAGCTGAGAAAGGAAAGAAAGTCATTTTTTTAGGATGCTGATTGCTAGACTTTCCAATGCTCAGTATTACAGAAAGATAACACAGAAAAAGAATACAGTAATTTTCTATCCTCGATCAAAATACTCAGAAAATAAGTTCTTTATATTTATTTTGACATTTTTTATTTTGCAATTTGATATTCTGTTATATTCCATCAAATATATCATTACATTAAAAGCAGATTGGAGTTCAGCAGGCATGGTGGCGCACTCTTGTAATCCCTCCATTTGAGAGGATAAGACAGGAGGATCTTGGTTTGTGGACAGCCTCAGCTACTTAGTGAGGCCCTCCACAACTTATTGAGACCCTGTCTCAAAATAAAAAACAAAAAATAGGGCAAGGGGTATAGCTTGAAAGTAGAATGTTCCTGGATTCCATCCCCAGACTCGCAAAAATAAATAAATAAATAAATAAATAAATAAATAAATAAATAGATAGATAGATATTGGAGTTCATTATGAGCACAGTACTTTCTAGATTAGATCAATAATGACTCCAACTATAGCAAAAATCAACTTAACTTGGGCATTGACTTGACATCAGCCTCAGCTTTTGATATTTTTTTCTATGATCTGCCTACTTCTAAAATTCTACTCTTTAATCATCATAAGAGAACATGGGTTGAAAAAACTCATTCAGATTTAAGAAATGTTAGATTTTAGTGGTAATATTGGTAAAATAAGTACCAAGATTTACTGTTAATGATTATGTTTATATATGAATACTATCATCATTTTTTTTCTCACTTGAGAAATAATATAACTCCAATTGGGAAAATGAATGATTTTTAATAAAGTCTTTCATTTCAAAGATCAAATGAGATGACAAAAAGCCATTATTGAAAAATTATTGGCCGGGCATGGTGGCGCACGCTTGTAATCCTGGCTCTTGGGAGGCAGAAACAGGAGGAACACGCAGGTTCGAAGCCAGCCGCGCGCACTGGTTTAGGAGACCCTGTTTCCAAATAAAAATGTAAAAACAGGTCTGGGAGTATAGCCCAGAGGTAGAAGGGCTTCCAGGGACCCCAGTACCACCAAAAAGATAAAAAAAAAATAAAAAAAGAAGAAAAGTAAAAGAAAAGTTACTGATAGAAATAACACAAAAATATTTTTTCACATTGAAAAAAGTTTAGTATTGAAGCCATTATAATTCAACATATATCATGTTCATTTATTTAGTGAATGACATTTTAGTAATATATCCTAATATCTAAAAGTTTTCTAATGATTCAAAGCTGTTTTGAAGCAATAAATAATCAATTTACTTTTTCTTTTCAGTACTAGAGATGGAGCCCAGGGGCATTCTACCTCCAAGCTACACTCTCAGCCCCATTTTTATTCTTTATTTTGAAACAGGGTCTCACTGAGCTGCTGCAAAGAGCCTTACTGAGTAGCTGAGGCTGTCCTCAAACCCCGATATTCCTGTCTCAGCCTGCCAAATGTGGAGATTACAAACATGTACCACCATGCCTAGCTAATTAAATTACTTGTAACTGTGTGCATTTTTTATTGTTATTAGATCAACAAAAATCCCCCAAACGTTAAGAGTCTCAGAATGAATAGAATTAATGTGTGTGTGTGTGTGTGTGTGTGTGTGTGTGTGTGTGTGTAATTTTTTAACTCTCTATATGAGAAGTAGAACAATAGTGACTATACTTCCAAACATAAACTGTTTTAAAATTAGGGAAGGGAAATAATATTTTCATATTCATTTGGTAATATCTGAGTACTATTTAGATTGACCAGTAGAAACTTGCATAATTGTGTCTCTGACTCCAGCTTACTTTTTAAAAATGTTTTTCTTTTATTGACAAACACAATATCAATATTATCTCAAATAAGCTTCACAATGATGAAAGAAAAATATTTATTTTAATTATGAATTTATATAATATATTGTTTAAGATATTAAAATTTGAGCACTGTTGAATTTCACAATGGTTTCATTTATCCACTGTATTAATACTTTATAATGAGAGAAAAACAGATATACACATTGTACAGAAAGCTTAATATTTTGATAAGTTTTACATTTCTTGGAATCTAAAAGAGCTATGTTAGAAGAGTTTTTGGATAAATAAAATGTCTATCCATCTTCTTATTTTAACCCTAATCTTTGATAAAGCACACATCAAGTAAATGCTTCTCAATCCATTCAAGAAGTATTTCTTATTATTTGAAATGAGTGAATTGACTCATGAATCCTGCTGTATTCATTATTGATGACAAAAAGGTAAATTATGGATGTAATTATGTGAAGGATCTATCAATGTGCCAGCTTCATGGTCTTGACCAAGAAGACAAATTAGAAGGCATTTCTGTTCTCTAAGTCCTTATTCCTTAGCTCTTTCCATGTGATCTATACCTGAAACACACAACTATGTATGCCTTCCATAGATGAACTCCCAAACACAGCCAGGCCTTGCAGGAACAGTACCTATCAGTTTCAGGTCAATTCTGGAAATGCTCATATGTGGGACTCTATTCATTCATTCATTTAATCATTCATTTTATGCAGTACTACTTAGAAAGGACAATGCTATGGTTTCCCTATTCTGTCTACAAATTCCCATAGTTCTGTCACAAGGATTGTTTTTTAAAAATAGATTTAACAACTGTTTCAGCACTGACACCAACCAATTGCAACAGATATAGGACTTTCCACCATATTCGTGCTTTGCCAAAAGAATATTGATAAAATATCATAGTCATGCAAGTACCTCCTTGTATGAGCAGCTGGAAATTGTAGGTAAGAAAATATTTAAAGTAAACATATAGTCCTCTATTTTCTGTCAACACCGAATGTCCAAAATAAAGTTTCACTGCATGAAAACTGCAGAAAGCAACAACAGGAAACAAGGTTTTTATCCAGAAGAAAAAAAAACTCAATGTTATTGCCAAGCATATAATTCACAGAAGTAATACAGGACATAAATGCATAAATTTTCATTGCCATTACAACTGTTAAGTCTAGTGTTGCAAAGTAATGGATTTAGCACTTGAGTCAAGTTCTATGACCTCATTACTATAACCATATGTGGATTGAATATAATTCAGTCATAGAGCCTACCGTGTATGAGACACTAGGTTCAATCTCCACCCATCTACATGAGTACTTGTTTTTGTTCCCCATTTTCTTGAAAGCATTTTGCATTTAAAATTTAAGCTAACATCACTTAAATAAGAAATTTAGAGATGTAGCTTCCAGTGAAACCAGCAAAAGTTTGCACCACGTTGTTGATTTACAATTAATATATCTTTGGCTCTCTCTGAAGCACTGAGCAGCCCTTCAAGAATGTTATAAACTCAAAACAAAGTATTACACAACAATTATAAAAGTTATAGGATCTCCGATACAACCCAATTCACTGTTGAACATGGGGTTGACAACACAATATCCAGATGGTATACTTTAAATAAAGGTTAAGTGGTTTTGCTGAATGAAGTATTACTCAACATTTTAGGAATAACACTAAAATAACTATGTCCTAAATCTATGTGTCTTTATTTCAAAACTATATTTATGTATTGAACTATATGTATTTATATTTATTTCATATTTCAAAACTAACTTCAATATAATATTTCAATTTTATTTTAAATTACATTTTAAGAGATGAGGCATATTTTGCATGCATAGAAGCATTTTTATATATTAATTTCTTTTTTATTTAAGTTCTGTAGTGATACTCAATGCACCCCTGGATGCATTACCCCTCGATGGGTTACCAGATTGGTAACTTCATGGAATTTCTTATTTCCCCATGTTGCTATATAAATGTCCTTAAAGTTCTCACTCATTTCTATTCTAACAGAAACTGCAGGGTGTATTCATTTTGAGTCACCCCCCCATGCCATTTTGGCATGGGGCTGTATTTCTATTTTCTGTATTTCTATCTTTCCAATAAACTTTTTTAAATCTTCAGGAAAAAAAAAAGAAACTGCAGTTGTTGAAGCTTGCTTTTCTGTTCATGAATCTATACTTGAAATGGCTCATATTTATGACCTTTTTGGAAGGTTAAAGCCTAAATCAGAATCAGGTGCTAATTTGTTTGTCCTATATCATTATATATCTGTATAATAATTATTGCATTTATTGTCAGTCATTTTTTATGATTACTCATACTCATCAGTATGCGACCATAGTAAACCAAGATCAACACCCTTTTCATCACTTCATGTTTGAAAAGACAGAGACATTCTGTAAAAAAAAGAGGAAATTTATCTATGAGCTATCAACATGTTATTTGCTCTTTTAAAAGAGTCTTTTAGATGCTTGGACTGTCAGTTTTGTACTTCTTCACAATCACTGCACTAACGTAAAAAAATAATAATAATTTCATTACTGTTATTTTTTCATCAGTTTCACAGATAATTTTGAATTTTCACATTATAGCAGTCAAAATAACTGAAGTATTTTCCTCAATACCTCGAATTTCATTGGAATCCGACTTAACCCTTTCTTTTCAGGCATACCTGAGGGATGTAGCCTAAATATCTGGTTGTGCCTTAAACAGTCACAACTCCATAACCTGGAAAAATAATCTCCAGAGGCAGAAAATTGTTAATGTCCTATACTTGACTTACGTGGTTAAGTGACCTCTTAGAAGAATGGGAACTTGTGAATTCAGGAGTTCTTATATTCTCATGGGACAGTTTATTCATAACCAAGAAGTAACTATTAATGAACTCCCTAGCTTGTGTGAAATTTAGAATATCTAGTACTTCACCTATCAACAACAAGCTATTAGTAGAGCTACTTAAGGAAATCTTTGTAGGTCAAAAAGAAAAAAGAAAAGCATGTGACAAAAGCTGAATGGCAACATATTTGTTTATGATTTTCATATTCATACTCATTATTATCATGAATAGCTCAATACTTTTAAAGTCGTATGTCATTTAAGTTTTTAACCAAAGCACAAAAATTTCACTCTTTTATTTTCCTAACAGATTTTCACTTGAAATTTGGTGATGCTCAAACCTTACAGTAAAATATTATTAAAACCAGGAGTGGTGCTTGCCTGTAGCTTCACTACTTGGAAGGCTGAAATAGGAGGATCATAGTTTTGAAACCAACCTCAGCAACTTATCCAGATCCTCAGCTACTTAGCAAGGCCCTGTTTCAAACTCAAAAATGAAGAGGGCTGGGTGTGTAGCTCAGAGGTATAATGCCATTGGGTTCAATCCACAGCAACATAATATACATATTAAAATGCAAATTGACTATTAAGGAAGAAGTTAGGTTTGATATAGTAACTAAATAGACATTTAGCACTTAGAATGGGTTAAAATTGACACTGCACTAAGGATACAAACATAAATAAATCATAGGGTTTTCATGATATTCTTTGCTGAAGAGCTTTCTTCTAAGTGGAGGATTCAGTAAATCCATAGTGCTAGGGCTAAGAAAAGGGCACTACAATATAGTCATAAGAAAGAAGTTATGGGAACCAGGGCCACATTTTCCTACACACAGATTGAATCAGCACAGAGTGACATCACTCATGTTTGCTTTGCTTTCATTTTGGATCGTTGGACTGTGAGTTATGGTCTAGTAAGGAACAGAATTAGAATTCTCACTACTCATGCCTAGCCATTGGTTATAATGTCACTTTTACCTGAAGCTCTCTATAAGTTGCCAAGACAAAAATCAGAGAAAGCCTGGTAAATTATAGACGAGGGCATGATTGGCTGAGTCGAGTGTTTGGCAAGTGCAACCATGATTAGGAAAATGAATACAAATTTAAATAGCCACCTATTAAGATTATATTTAAAACATATTTGTTTCATGATTAATATATATTAAAAACAAGGCCAGAAGACAAATACTATACTTGAATTTACAATTCAGTGAGAGGGTATGAGAGTTGCTAGTTGTTGTCTTTTTAAATATTATCCATTTATTTATTAATTTTTCTACTGTTATGATTTCACTTTATAAGGCACGTTTAAGAGTATCACACTGCTTGATTGGCATCTTCTAGCACCAGATGATTGATCTACTGAGGCAGAGGTGCCAGGTGGCAGGATCAGAAGCAGTCCTGTCACTTCTCTCTTGATATCTGATTTCTGATCATACAACGACTCTAATGTACTCTCTAGTTCAGTGCAACTTACAGGGAGACTTGTAGCATCATCTGAGAACTTGTTAGAAATGCAAATCACCCTGTTCCACCCCTGTGAGTTAAAATCTATGCTACAAGAGCCCTATAACTCGTGTTTGAACCAACTCTCAGGGTGAATCCCAGATTAAATTTCAGAAAAATGGCTATCTATGTATATAATGTAAGGTTCTAAGAACTTATCCTACCATTTGGGAAAATCACTGCCTTTCACAATTAATCATTTATTTCTCTATTTTATGATTTTTTCTCTTGGATAAAATATTCCAACTCTATTATGCTAAGTGATATATTTGCTATGTTTACATACATACATTTATGTGCAGTTGTTTTATATATATATATTATATATATATGTTTATATACATATTTGCTATGGTTATCTTATGTTAAATGATCACATATATATTTACTATGTTTATGTATATTTGTTATATATGTTTACATATATATTTATATATTTATAATTTTCCATACTTGGAATAGACGGCTGTGGTTTTAAGTAGGTTCCATGTAAAACATATACAGATAAAATAGGCCATATTTGTGTAATGAAGTCTTCCAAAACCTGTTCTTAAAACTATTTCTGGGTGTGGTGGCACACCCTTGTAATTCCAGCATTTGGAAGGCAGAGACTGGAGGATCGCGGTTTGGGGCCAGCCTCAGCTACTTAGTTAGGCCCTCTGCATCTTAGTGAGACCTTGTTTCAAACTAAAGAATAAAAAATAGGGCAGGGGGTGTAGCTCAGAGGTCAAATGCCCCTGGGTTTGATCCCCAGACCCGCAAAAAAAAAAAAGAAAAAAAGTATTTCCTTCTTGTGAAACATACATGAATGTTCAGCATGATGGAGAAAGGCACCAAAGGACCAAGGGTGTAATCACCTAAGTTTCTTTTGGAACCAATAAAAGATATAACATTATTTGTGTATAGAAATACCCATACCTAAGAACAGTGAACACTAATAAAAAAATGAATACCAAAAATTCCTCAAACTTCCTTAGGATCAGGAACACAGAAGACCTAGACTAAGCAAGAAATCAAAAGCTCTATATAACCCAGGTTAGATAGGAAAACCTACTGACACTAATTCATTCATTCATTCATTTATTCATCCAAAAAGCATCTGTACATTCCTTTCCATGTGCCAACAACATTGCTAATTTTAGAAAGAGTGAGTGATGGAGCAGGAAAGTGAAATATTCCTTCCCCTCTTCGATTTCAGAGCCTCATCACTGGGGCATATATTTTACATAAACAAAATAAAACTATTATCCTCTTGTCCCTTCCAAAAGTTAAACAACAACAATAACAACAAAAAAGAACAAAAAGAAAGAAATGCACAAAAGAGGTAATGTGATGTCAAGTAGAGACTCAGAATTCTGACAGAGTCATGGGTTTAAATCCTTACTCTGTTATTTACTTTATTATTTTGTATATATTACACTTCTAAGCCTCAGTGTCTATAACAAGAAAAATAATAATAGACCCCAGCATAAGGAATATTGTGAAGGTTAAAATAAATGAGTGATGTCAATTACTGACTTATTGCCTAGCCTACAGTAGGCACTTATGTCTTTATTTTATCATTATATAAATAGATAAGAGTTAACTGAAAGCTGTTATTTTAATATATAATTAGAGCATCTACTCAAGGTTAAAGGGTTAAAGAAAACCTCCCTGAAAAATAATGTAACCTGGAATAAAATTAAAACAACCCTTTTTCTATATATTTAGACCTTTTGTACATGGGGTAGAACTGTCAGCATTGATTTTTTTCTAATCTTGAAACTAGTTTGGTAACATTTATCAATCTACCTTTGTTTTGAAAAGGAAGAGTAAGGTAAGAGACTGACCAAATTATATTCCCTGTGTATTTCCTGGTTTCCTTGGCTGGAAATGCTATTTTCCCACAACCATTTTATGTTCAGTTGAGCAGCAGTGAGACTCTCCAGATTCCTTGCTGGTTGGCAAATGTTCTAATTGGTTATGTTTTGCTACCCTGGGCACACTATTAGACAAAATTGTAACAAAAGGCATCAATAAAGAGCAGAAGGCTTCAGATTGTTAAAATCAGGAGTGTTATTAATACTATTAAAATGCTAATTGCTGTTTAGTGGAGATTCAGTTGCAATTCCAAAGGAAGAAATGCTTAGGCTGCAGGATCTGATGCATGGATTGTTTGTTCCCTAAAGGGAAGAAAATTCACTTTTGTTTAATTTATATGAACAAGAAGGCATTCCAGGGAGGTACACTGAAGTGCGTGCAGACCTCCTGGGTCAAAGCCACCTTCAGCTTCACCCCACTCTAGGTGGTCCTTAATTGCCACTGCAGACTGCCTGGCTGTAACTTATTGTTTGCACTGCACATGACCTTGGATACAAACTCAAGCACTATGAATTAATCCCTGTAATATTTTGTGTTTAACATCTGTGTTGTCACCAGCCATTATTCAGAGGACAAAAAACAAATAACCATATCCATCTCATACTACATTATTTTCAAGTCTGTTCTATTGTTTGCCACAGACTCTTTAAGTGAAGTGTCTATAAAATGAGTCCATTCACTTTCCTAATTTTCTGTAACAAAAATACACCAAATTTAAGAGATGATACAAATCAACTTATCTTATAGGTATTTTCCCAAATACGTCAATTTTTTTCTACCTTCATTACTATCCTTTCTTCTCCAATTTTATTTTAAAATAAAGGAGGATCCCAACACATATTTCTTAAAGCAAAATTATTTTGTTTATGTTATGTCTTTATGCATTGGTGAAATGAAGTAAGTAACCATAGGGAGAAACATAGCAACACCTCAACACTGAGAAATAACGCAGAATGGTGCTTCATTAAGTGGAGAAGACCTGCAAGAGGAAGTAAGTTAATAAACATTCAATTACTCAAATGGGAACTTTCCAAGACCCTAGGGTTAACACTTAACTTAAACTCCCACTCTCACTTTACACACACCCACACACATACCCACCCCACACACAACTGGTTTTATTAATGTTTACCAGTGTATTAAATATTACTTTAACATGTTTGCCAAGCATTAGAAGTTACAGCTAAAATGCTTTTCATATCATCAAGCTGAAAACTAGGTTCACATAAACACAGAAAACTAGTAATAATAATAATAATAATAATAATAACCACAGACATTATAGAGAAGTGACAATGTATGAAAGACCCAACATAGAACATTTGAAGGCAGACCCCCTAATCTGGCTATAAAATCTAGTAATAAACAATAACTGTGAGAACAATAGCTCATATTAAAGACAGTTGATTAGGTTTCATAGATCTTCCTTAGATTTTGTGTTATAGGTTATGGAAAGGAATGGTCATCTTGTGGGGTTATGTAGGAGATTGTAACCTGAAAAGAAGTTGAATTGCAGATGGATGTTGAGACCGTTTGATTTTAGGTCAATACAATGAAAACCATAGTATTTAGAATGGAAGCAATCAATTTGTACAAGTAAATCTATGATAATTTATAAGCAGAACTTGAGATATTTTTGTTGTTTTAAAGAGTACTGAACTGGCATAAGAAAACTAATCTCAAAAGCATAAGCTGATTCAACTTGGAAGTTCTATAGCCTAATCGTATATGTTAACTAGTAATTGATAATGTGAGGCAAGGAGTGAGCAGATACATAGACCAACTGAGCAAAATAGAAGACTCAGAAACAAATCCACACACTTACAGCCAATTGATTTTTGACAAAGAGGCCCAAAACATACACTGGAAAAAGATACCCATTCAAAAAATGGTGTTGGCAAACTGGTTAGCTATGTGCAGATAAATGGAAATTAATTACACTTTCTCACCCTGCACAAAAGTCAATTCAAAATGGATCAAATACTTGGAAATTAGACTAGAGACTTGAGGCTCCTTGAAGAGGGCATAGGTATAACACTGCAAAAAATAGTAAAAGATAAAAACTTCCTCAAAAAAACCTCAATGGCACAAGAAACGAGGTGAATCAATTACGTGGGGTTGCAAGAAACTGAAGAGCTTCTGTGCAGCAAAGAAAACTATCAAGAACTTCTGCCAGGCGTGGTGGTGCACGCTTGTAGTCCCCGCCCTTGGGAGGCTGAGACAGGAGGATTGCACAGGTTCGATGCTAGCCTCAGCTACTTAGTGAGTGAGGCTTTCAGCAACTTAGTGAGACACTGTTTCCAAATAAAAGTATAAAATAGGTCTGGGGGTATAGTGCGGAGGTAGAAAGCCTCGGGGTTCCACCCCTAGTACCACCAAAAAAAAAAAAAAAACCCCAAAAAAACCTATCAAGAACTTCAACCAAGAGCCAAAAGAATGGGAGATTTTTGCCACCTATAGAGAACACAAGAAACTCAGCTCTAAGAAAACAAATAACCCAATCAAAAAATGGACAAGGAAACAAAATAGACACTTTACAAAAGAAGAAATTCAAATGGCCAATAAATGCATGAAAAAATGTTCAACACCATTAGCAGTCAGAGAGATGGAAATCAAAACTATCCTGAGATTTCACCTAACTCCAACTAGAATGGGCATCATTCAAAACACAACAACAAATGCTAGCGAGGATGTGAAGAATTGGAAACTATAAAACATTGTTGGTGGGATTGCAAATTAGTGCAAACACTTTGGAAAACAGTGCAGAAGATCCTCAGAAAAATGGGAACAAACTTACCATATGACCCAGCAATATCACTTCTGGTTATCTACCCAAAAGAAAGGAAACCAAATTATCAAACTAATGCATGCATATATATGTTCATAGATGCACAATTTACCATTGGCACTATGGAACCAGCCAAGATGTCCATCAACAGATGAATGGAGTACAAAACTGTGGGATATGTACACGATGGAATTTTACTCAGCCTAAAAAAAAAAAAACACAATTACATCATTTACAGGGAAATGGATGAAACTGGAAGACATCCTAAGTGAAATTAGTCAGTCACAAAAAATAAGTAATCAGTGCTCTCCCTAATATTCAAAAGCTAGGGAGAAATAAGTCATAGGAGGAACTCTAGGTGAAGGAGATTCTATAGATGAGCTAATAAGACGATCTAATTGAGGGGATGGGAGAGGGGAGAGGGAAATTTTCTAATGCACATGATGTACTTTAACAAACCTATCAAAGTCAATTACTAATCCAAGCATGAGAAGAAGGGAAGAGGAGGGAACGGGGCGGGAACTGGGTAAGGGCTAATTGGGTGATGTGTGCATGTATGTCTTTACCATCTTGTATTCCATTAAGATGTATGACTACAATGCACCAATAAAAAATTAAAAAAAAAGAAAAGGCCTGAAAAGAGGAGGAAGACATCTGAAGGACTGGCCCTCGTTAAAAATTCACAGGCAAATCCTGCTGGAAAGGGAGTTAATGGTTTAATGAATAAATTATTATCCAAACACCAGGAGGTCAAAGGTCAACATAAAGAGCTGCAACAATGTCTTAAGTGCTTTTTACATTGACATGTAAGGTTTAGGTTTTTTGTCAGATGGTGGATTTTTTTTTTTTGAGTGTGGATTCTAAATAGACTAAAGAACAGTTACACAATATTTTTTTAAATTGAAATTATTTTCTAGATGGCTTTGAGGTTTGCTAGTATAATATTCATGCAGTGTTGTACAGGTTAGATGCAGTGAATACTGGTCAAGGGAAAGGGTTTTCTCCAAAAGGAAACCTACATGCTTTCAATTTCTACTGACCTTCCTTCCTTCCTTCCTTCCTTTCCTCCTCCTCCTCCTCCTCCTCCTCCTCCTCCTCCTCCTCCTTCTTCTTCTTCTTTCTCTCTCTCTCTCTCTCTCTCTCTCTCTCTCTCTGCCCTTTTTATGTTTTATTTTGAAACAGGGCCTCACTCATTAATTTCTAGGCTGACCTTGAATTTGTGATCCTCCTATCTCAGGCTCCCAAGTACTGGGATTACAGGCATGTATCATCATGTCTTGCTTTTGTGCTTATTTCTAAGACCTTTACTGTTTTAATATGATTTGATTCATATTTTCTCTATTACTCATTCAGACTATAGCTATACATGATACTTTCTTATATGAAGAAAGATTTTAATTATATTATAAATTAAATTTCTTAGATAAATCATGTTTTTGAGGCATAAAAAGTGTGCAGAATGGGGAGTGAGGAGAGAAAGCATGCTTTGCACTGATACAAATAATAATATTAATGTATATTTAATATTAATGTTAATGCTGAAGTTTAAGATAGAATATTGGGAAAAACATGATTACAATATTCTTGATACTGAAATTTCTTTTCTTTTTTTTTTTTAGTTTTCTTAAATTTTTTTCCCAGTTTTTTCAAAGGTAGACTGAAAATCATTATTCCATCATAGTATTTGTTTAAATAAATCTTTTGGTCTTAGTAATCAATCTGCCCATTTTTTAACCAGTTATTGATTTTAAGGGTGTATTTTAGTGCGATATTCCTACTAAAAGTCTGAAAAATAGTTAAGAGATCATAAACTTCCTTTACTTTCCATATTCTTTCTTTGACATCTCCTATGACTCCCTCTCTTTTTCCAGAAGAGTTTCTTAGCTTTTATTAGATTCTTCTAAAGCACCTTTTTTTTTCTCATCATAATTCATTATCTTCCAACCAGTCTTTCAAATTATGTTTCCTTAGACTTAATGGGATTAAGGAAAGAACAGTAACTAAGGCTTCTAACCTCTTAATGAAAGCTTTCTTAACTCTACAAATCCAGGGCCAAATCTCTGAAAGAACTACTTGAAAATATCTGATTCTTAAAGCACTTTTATCCACACTTGACTCTCCTGGGGCCTTTTTTTTTCTGTTTCAATTCACTTAATTGCATATGTCCCTAGTTAGACTTCCCTGAAGAGAATAAGCCTATCTATCCTGTTCCCTGTTGCTATCCCAGCATTTAGCACAGTCTCAAACAGTGTAGGTAAACAACACATAGTTGCTGAATTAATTTTGACTTTTTATAATGTAGAAAGCAGAACCCATCCTTAGCATGTTAGAGTCTACTGGGTTACAAAGTAAATCATGTAGAACACCAATAATAACAATGATAGCAACCATCACTTATCAACTCTCCCTTAAATATCTCAGATTATCCTAAAGATGCTATACAGAGTTATACTGATTAATTCACTTAAGCTTCACAAATGGAAATGTTAGATGCTATTTTAATGTCAACTTTACAGACAAAATAATTGAGCATGCAAGTTTGAGTACAATGTTTAGTCCAACGCCTAAAAAGAAACAGGACTGATGCTATTTGCTTCCTGCTCTTACTAAGGCCACTGACATTTTATCTTGAAAAAATTGCTAAGTGTCCCTAAATTACTAACCCTCCTTTGCAATCCCTTCAACACTTTTTACATAGTAATAATCCCTACAAGAATTTTATTATGCCTTACTAGTCCATTTTTTTTACTTAATTTTCTGTGAGGGAGACAAATGTACTAAGCAATGTACTGTCTTAATCATTTTCAGGTTATCAGAAAAACGTATGCCCCTAGTTATTCATTAGAAAATGATTTTCTCTTGATTATCTCCTTTTCTCAAGATGAACTGACAAAAGCTCATATTATACATATTAGTGTCTTGGCTTTCTTCTGCTAAGATTAATATGTAATTATTTTAGAACCTTTCAGATTTATCCCTGAACACTGCAGCTGCCTGTTCTTAATTGGTTTCTTCTGCAGATCTTCCTTTGCACTAGTGACTTTTGGTTACCTCCAGTTACTGAGCAGCTCCTCACAAAATTATTTGATCTTCAAATATATCTTTTTTCAGAGGAAATTTTATCTCTTATGACTTTAATTAGTAGTATTATGCTAGGCTATACCTGTCTTGTTCACTAATAAATTTCTAACTCACACTACTTCTGATTATTAGTAACTTACTTCCATAACATCTCACTTGTAATCCTATGTACTTTGATTCCATTTTTCTCAATCCAAATTTAAGTAAAATGTGGTTCATGTAGCAAAAATATTTATTCTTGTTCTAATTAATTTTATTTCTTTAGTAATGAGTAGATCAAAATGCATTTTACACTCCATAGAACCCCTAATTGTTGGATGACAAAAGACTTCTATGATACTGTAATTTAGGAATATGTATATATATTTTTAATTTCTCTTCCAAGAATCACAAAGCTTTTGTAAATCACTCTCAACATTTCATGGAAGTGATTGGCAAGATAAAAATAATTAATTGCAAAATGTTCACTGTCAGCCATTAATGCAATAGGGTCTATTGGTTAGGGTCACTACTATCTTGAAGTCTCCTTTGAAAGTGAACCTACCTTGGAAAGTTTCTTCTAATGCCACTGTGTTTTGGGAATTAGTACTCACATTCCTGGTAGTAATGAAGGCTATCTTTACAGTGCTGGAGTCTTTTTTTCGAGAAAGTTGAGACTTATCTTTGCTCTAAATGGTATGGATCATTTAATTCAGCCAAGATATTTCAAAAGTTGGAAATTATATTTATAATGTTTAGTATAATTATAATTCTTATATATGAATTTACAATTTGTCGTCTGATCAGGGAAATATGCTAAATTGTGGAATCGAAATGCCAATATGTTAAGTCTATTTCTAATTTTCAGAAAAACCTTTAAAATGTCTACCACCTTTAAATCTGAAGGTAACATACTATAAAAACTGTACATTTAAATACTTATCACTGCCTACAAAACTTAATGAACTATGTCTTGACTCACAAATTTTTTCTTCTTCATAATATTCAATATCGATATTGTTCCCTTTATTTGTCTTATAATTAATACATTTTAAGGAATTATAGATTGACTTCCAAATGTAAGAAACAATACAGATAAATCTCCATGTAACTTTTAGCCAGTTTTCCCAGTTGTAACATCTCCACAAACTTTACCACAATATCATTACCAGATTATTGATATAAATCATTATGCCAATTTATGTGTGTTGAGTGGAACTGAGATATTTTACCTCTGAGCTACACTCCCAGTTCTTTTTTATTTTGAAACAAGTTCTAAGTTGCTGTGTCTGTCCTAAAACCTGTGATCTTCCTTTCAAAGCCTCTCAAATTCTGGGATTACAGGTGTATGCTACCAAGCTCAGTCACCACTCTTATTTACTTATTTAATTTCCCATTTCATGTGTACTACTTTATGTGTTTGTGTGTTCATGCATGAGCATGTTTTACATTTTTTGAAAGCTTGTTACATGTGTATGGTTGTATATGTACAGTCAATAAAACATCAATATAATTAGTAATGTTGTTTGGCCTTAGAAAATATCTCAAAATAAAGGCCTCAGAAGGCAACTCAGAGGCAGTTTCTCTCTGACTTTATCTTCTCTCCTGTCTCTCACTCATTACCTTTTGAGACCAGTCATAGAAACTAGAATTCTTCTTTCCTAAATTCATAGAAACTAAAAGACTTTTTCCCAAGAGTTTGCCCTAAACCCTAAAAATATCTGTCTAATGTTTCTCCACCTTTCTGTGTAGGATTTGGCCATAAAGAAACTCTCCAAACTACTTTGTTTTCTCATAGGTCATATGACCTCATTTCAGAAGGGATTATATCCTGTACCTGGGAGGAACAGATGTTGTACAGAGAAGCTTGTATAGACAAACCTTGCTGGGCTCCACACCACCCCCAACTTTGTTTGTTAGTATTAGATCCTAATCTTTCTGTCAATCATATTTCTAACCAGAGGATAAAAATGGATAATTGGTCCTGTGCCACTGAGTCTTCAATCTGAAAGTTCCCCTGTCTTATAAAATTATGATCAGAATGCAGTCACTGTGTGGCATGACTGTAATCCCAGTACTCAGGATGATGTGACAGGAGGATAGCAGGTTTGAGTCCAGTGTTTGATAAATTCATAAGACCCCTATTATATTTTACATTTTATTTTTTGGTGGTACTGGGGTTCCTGGAAACTCTTCTACTTCCGGGTTACACTTCCAGACCTTTTTAAATATTTTTTTATGTGGAAACGGGGTCTCTTAAGCCAGCGAGGCTGGCTTCAAACCAGCTCTATCCTCCTGTCTCCGCCTCCCAAGTGCAGGGATTACAAGTGTGCGCCACCACACCCAGCTTTATAAGACCCCTATTTCAAAAATGAAAAGTAAAAATAACTGGGTGGTGTAGGTCAGAGGCAGAATGTCTCTGGATTCAAACCCAAGTACCTCTCTCCTGCCAAAAAAGAAAGCTATTATCCTATAAATTTGCTATGCTGTTTTCTTGTTAACCAGAGGTTTTTGCATAGACATTTTAGCCATCATTCTTTATGGTGATTAGGAAAGGGTCTGCCTTTATTCAGTCATCACCAGGTATCTTGTGCTGTCATTTTAATACATATAACCACCTATTTGGTTCTCTGTCTCTATAAATGTGTTATCTTATGATAACAAGAGGCTGAAACAGGAAGATCACAGGTTTGATGCCAGCTTTAACAACTTAATGAGACCCTCAGCAACATAGAAATACCCTGTTTAAAAAAATAATAAATAGCTGGTGTTGTAGCTTGGAGGTAGAAGGCCCCTGGGTCCAATTTTCAGTACACACCCCTACAAAAAAAAAAAAAAAAGATATCCTCATCAGCAGTATAAGATAGATCTAGATTCTAGATCTAGATTCCCTGGATCCTGATATATATTCACACCTATTTATATTTTCATTATATGTGTATTTTTTAGTGTGTGTGTATATGTGTGTGTGTATGCATACTCAATCCTAAGGTCTTTTCAAAACTTTTAGAAGCATAAATCTACAAATATCCTTTCATTACTTACATGGCTTAAATAACATTGCTAGTTAATGCATCTTGTTAGCTAGTGTATCTTGCTTATATCCATAATTCCCACAACATGTAGTTGCCTTTCTGTCATCTCACTATAGTTATTTGGCCAAACAATAATCCTAACTGAATCCAACTCTGCCTATTTTACTTGTACCCACAAACATCTGATCATAGAAGAATCATATATTCTCAAGTATATTTGCTGCTATCCTTTTATATTTGTCCTCACCAACCTCAAATTGGCCATCAATAGTGCCTGACAATCATGCTATACACTAATAGTAAATTATTTTTTCACCCTAGATGACTATTTTACACATCATCTGTCTCCTTATTTTCCACATGCCCCAAACCTCCTTCCTCATCCATACCAGCTCACACACTTGCTTCTTAGTTTATCGGAAAAAAAAAAAAAGAAGCAATCCAAGAAAGACTCTACCAAGTTCCAACACCACTTTACTGGCCAAACTATATATCTACCCATATACAAACATTCTTTTCTGTTCTGTGGAACTACCTCCTCACCAAGAAAATCAATTTTACAAAAAAATTATATGCTACCCCTTATATCAGAGTTATTACTGTGATGATTACTTCAATTACTTCTGCATCATCAAATCCACCTTCTATAGGGTAATTAAAAAAAATAACAGTTCTGGGATTTTTGCCCAACCCCAAATAAATAAATAGACAAAATTAAAACAAAACAAAACACATCATAAATCTCTTCCTTTTTTAGCTACTGCCATACTAATTTTATTTGCTTTACTGGAAAACTTTTTATAACACTTATCTATGCTCAGTATAAAATTCTTTCCATTCTCTATTCAATCTAATTTAATCAAGTTTTTAGTCTTATCTGGTCCACTGAAATTATTCTTATTGTCATCAGTGTCTTCCTTATTGATATTACTAGCGGTCAACCTCAGTCTAATTTTATCTTTAAAGTCAGCATCATGTGAAAGAATTGCCTCCTTGAAACATTTTTCTCTAAACTCCTTTTGATAACCAGATTAAAATTGAGCTCTTTATATATTTTTTTAAGTTTAAAAAATTTATTCATGCACTTTAGGCATAAATTTTAATGGAGTACAAGATGGTAGAGGCATACATGCACACATCACTCATTTAGCCCTTCCTCAATTCCTACCCCACTCCCCCTCCTCCCTTCTCATGTTTGACTTAGTGATTGATTTTGATATGTTTGTGAATGTACATCATCTACATTAAGGAATTCCCCTCTTCCCCCCTCCCATCATCCTCAGTTAGGTCTCCTTATGTGCTCATCTATGGTTTCTCTTTTTTCTAGAGTCTCTTCTATGACTCTTTTTTTCTTGCTAACTTCCATATATTAGGGACAGCATCTGTTTCTTACTTTTTGTGACTGACTAATCTCGCTTAGCATAATGTTTCATCTATTTCCCAGTAAATGGCATAATTTTGTTTTTCTTTATGGCTGAGTAAAATTCCATCTTCTCCCTTGGGTGTGGTGTCACATGCTGATAATTCCAGTACTTGAGAAGCTTAAACAGGAAGATCACAGGTTCAAAGTCAGCTTCACCAACTTAGTAAGACTCTTAGCAATTTAGTGAGATGCTGTTTCCAAATACAAAAAAAAAAAAAAAAAGAAAGAAAGAAAATAGGGCTGGTGGTATAATCCAGAGGTCAGAGGACCTTGAGTTTCACCTTTAGCACCACACATGAACAAACAAAAATTCTTAATCTCAATTAAAAGCAACATAATCTTCAATTACTCAAAACCTTAAAATCCCCTCTTTTTCCTTACACCTTAAAATTAGTTTATCAGCAAATCCTATGGTCTCAACTATAGGATTTATTAAGAAGCCATTTACTTCTTACCATTTCTATTGAGAGCAGCCTGATGTATCCCACTGTAATCTCTTCCAAATTTCTGTAAGAGTGCTACCAGTTGCCTCGTTTTGCCCTTGACTCATTCCCTGTAGTCTGTTCTCAACCTAAAAGTCCAGTGATATCAACCTGCTGGGCTTGGTGGTACATGGCTATAAGCCCAGTACTTGAGAGCTGAGACAGGTGGATAACATGTTTGAGGCTAGCCTCAACAATTTCAGCAATTCGGTGAGACATTGTTTCAAAATAAAACAATAAATAGAGCTGGCATATAGCTTGGAGGTAGAATGACACTGGGTTTAATTGAAGAAAGTAAGAGAAAAAAAGAGAAAGAAAAGAAGAAAGGAGAAAAGACACAAATAAAAATAAGAGAAGTTCAGCTACCTCCACCCCTTCTTCCTCAAAACTCAGAGCTTTCTATCTTAAAGAGAGTAAAAGGCAAATTCCTTTTAGTGATAAAGTAATACAGTCTATTCCTCCACAACGCCTTTGAATTTACCTTCTAATTTCCTTTTTCATCCTCCTCGCTGGTGCTATTGGCTTATTTGTTCTGTCTTTTTTCACATATAATTATTGATATATAATTTATATTCATATGCAATTGTTTGCTGTTCTTTCTTTCTACCTAGAATGATCCTCCCCACACCAACTCTGAGGTCACTTCCTATTCCATTATGGAGAAAAAGGAACAATGGTGACTTGGAAATAAATCAGTTTCAGAGTGATGGACACTTGTTTATATTATCAAGACTAAAATTATTATGGATGGTCCTTAATATGCAGGAATATTATCAATATCAGTCAGCATAGAAACTTGAATAAATGATGCAGTTTATGACATAGACTCTCTTGTTCAATTTCTACTCCAATCCCCTTCTGGTGTATTTACTTTCTTTTGTGTTGTAGAGGCTGGAAATACTTTTAAGATTCAATGTTCAGTTTTCCTTGTGACTAGAGTCCTGAGAATATGACTTCAATTTGGAGCTTAATGGAATGAGAACCAGGGGAGAACGTACCCACTTTGCCTATGGAGATGGTGACAGAGGTGTGTAATTCTGGAGTGGCAGAGAGAGTGTTAAAACCGTCAATTCTATACTTGGCTTTCTGAGTCTACATCTTACTAATCAGGACTGATAAAACTATTTTTTGGTCATTTTCTGATGTGTGGCTTTGTGAGTAATACTCTGTTATAAATCCCTTTCTCTGTAAACTAGAGCAGATTGTGTTTTCTATAATACCACTGTCTGAAATGGTGTGATTTTTCAACTTTCTTCTTAAAGTGCAGAAAACTACATTGTTTATCTTTCAAAATATGGCTTAATCCTTATGTTCTGAGCATGATATAGAACTCTGGGAATATGCCAGCCCAGAAAACATCATCATTTACTTATGTTATTTAAACTATCCTTCTACCAAGATAGAAGAGTAGTTTTCTAGTAGAGCAAAAATGCATTTGATTGGTTCAAGTTTATACATAATAAAAGGTATTATGGTTTTCTTAATCTCTTTATTTTATGATTTGATAAAATAGAAAAGTCAATAACTAAGGGAAGGCTGGAACATTTGACAAGGTAGGTTTCAATGCTATTTATCATCAAAAAAAGCATGGCATTAAAAAGGAGGTCTATCAAATATATATGTAGTTGACTTGACTATATTAATATCAGTTGTGCTATTTTTCGTGAAAAATTAAACATTAAGGATTCTTGATATTGATATGCTGAAATATTTCAGTTTCTGTTAGTGGTTCAAATATTTATGTGTCCCTGTTATTTCTAGGAGAAATTTTTAAAAATTTTATGCTTATAAAATAATACATACTATTCTTTTTCAATATTATTACAATGGCAAATGTATCTTCATATATATGTATATTTCTTCATATGTGTATGAATAATGATATACAGAAACAAATCATTACCATAATTTCTCCCTTGGAAGTTTAATGAGCACTCATTTGCTTTAAAGCCCCTTATGTCATGGAATTAAGGTGAGAAAGCAAATAGGCTTCTCACCTTGACTTGTCTTTAAAAGAGAAAATGTTTTCTTTTCTCTTTTGGTTTGCAAATTTACTATCTACTGCCTACCATCTCAGGTAACAAAATATGATTTAGAATCACATAAATTGTATAAAAAGATATTGCAATAATCAATGATTAGCATATATTATTTAGTAGAATTACATGTGAGTTTGAAGTGGAACTTTAAAGTAAGCTCAATTAGATAAGACTATTAAAATATAATGAGATCTTAGACTATAATGCCAAATCTATAATGCTTAAAGGACAGTTATTTCTATAGCAAAATAATATATTTAGTTCTAAATATTCAACTTTATATATATATATATGTATCTATCTTAAAATATATCTTTATATATGTATATGTCTTAAATATATATACAAACACACACATACACACACTCAGGATACATACACACAAACATGTATATATCCTCTAGATTTTTTACAAATATGTATACAAACATGTATATATACTCTACATATTTTACAAATGCAAAATCAGTATGACTAAGAACCTGAAAGCTTGCTTTGTCAGGAAAAAGGAAGAAAATGATAGAGGGGATTAGGAAATACCTGCTACGTTGGGATGCAATTTGACTTTTTTTTTCTCAATTTGAAGAAGAATGTTCTCTAAGATATGTCAAGAAGTAAATATACTTAATCAAAAGATACCAAGCTATCTGTCAGAGACCTGTTCCAGCAAAATGTATTTGACAAGTGGGTTGAAATGATTCAGAGGAAAAAAGCTCAACCTCTAAAATCTAGAGGGCCAAATGAACTTTAATTCCCTTTTCAACATCAAAATACGATGCTTTTTGAAATACACATTAAAATAACCATACAAGTCAATAAATGCCAGTCACCAAATTACTTATAAGTGCTAAGGGAGATTAGAGGTGGGAGAAATAAATAACTTCTATGAAGAAAAAAAGCCTCAAAGAAGTAATGGGATTTAAATTGGACCTTTAGGGGAGGAAAAGAAGAGAACATGTTAAAAGCATTCCAATAAAGGAAAGGCATTTGATCAAAGATAAGAAAAATCTAAATATCTATAATGTTCAAAAGTAATGATAAAACATTCCATTTACACCATTTTATTAGTTTTCTAAATTCATAACAAATAAAAATTGACTATTATATAAGACTGAAGTTAGTCTGGTCACAATAAAAATGCAATGAAAACTTTTGTTCTATAACTTCTTTGCAAATGCTCATGCTACATTAACTAAAATGACATTCTATAGAGCAGGAAGTGAAATTGAGATACTCTGTGTGTGTGTGTGTGTGTGTGTGTGTGTGCGTGTGTGTTTAATGGCAGATGTATACATGAGTCATGAAACTTGGAACATGTAAAGAAATTCTAAATTTTGAGTGTTGAGTAATACATATTTATTGTCCCACAATTGAATATGTGTTTTTATGGAAAATATGTGTCTTTGAAGATAGTCTTTGAATCCAGATATTTCAAAGATGAAGAAATTACATGGCAGCATGGGCTCCTTCATGTGGATGTACAACTATTATAAAATTTGGGGTTGAATTTATAGCAATTCAAATAGTATAGTTCTTATTATTGTATTTCTAAGATTCTATTTTTTTTTCTTTTTATGTTACTTGAGATTGAACCAAGCAGTATTTTCCTTCTGAGCTCATTTTTTTTTTTTTTTGAAACAGGATGGCCCTGAGATGCTGATGGCCTTACTAAGTTACTGAGCTGTCCTGTAACCTATTATCCTCCTGTCTCAGCCTCCCAAGTCCTGAGTCTATGTGCATCCACCACTGAACCCAGCTTTTATACTCCTTCTTGATCTGTAGAAGAGGAGGATCCTGGAACACACATCCTTTTTTTCTCCTTGCTTGAATGAGTATTCATCAAGTCTCAGATTACATGTTACTTTTTCAAGGAAGCTTTTTCCAGAGCCCTCCTCTACAAAGTGGTTAAATTTCACTCTCCTATTGTTTTACAGCAACTTCTCTGTCCCATACTTAATACATATCACAATTGTAAATAAGTATTGTACAGGTGATGATTTGTTTCATGTTTAGCGCTCTAATATATCGAGTTCTAGGAGCACACAGACCTTCTCCCTTCCTCTCTCCAGCAACAGGCACATGTAGCATTTGGAGACACTTAAATCTTGTAAGTAAACAGACAAATGAATGAGTGATAAAACTGAGCCTACCATTTAAAATATATTTTTAATCGTCTTTTGCTTACTAATCATCCTTAAGCAATAAGTTTTATTAAAGAATAATATTTTTCTCCAAATTTCTCTATACTGACATCTAGTAACTTCCCCTATAGGAAACAAACGATATATTTAGAAAACTAACAAAAAATAAATAGATCTCTATCAGCATTCTTTTTATTAAGACGACTTGTGAAATTGAGATATACTGTAGAATAATAGATACTATTGGGTGGGGATTTTATAAACAATCATAGGATACACTTCCTGAATCATTTTTAGATGAATTTGTTTTTCTGTGTGTATGCGTGTGTGTGCGTGTGTGTATGAAAAGAGAAACTGAGCACATGCTTCTGATACAAGAATAGGCATTTAATATAATATAGTTCACATATTATAAATAAAAACCATGAAAATAAATAGATTTGCGTACATTATTTTAGTCTCCCTTCACAGGATTTTGGCATAATCTACCAAGGATACATTTTAATTAAATCATCTTTAAATAAAATGACAGCACTTTCATAATTTACATACAATAAATTTAAAAAATGTACATATATGTAATTACATCCCTAACAACTTTTTTTACAAAATGCCACTTTTTTTAAGATTTAAAGAAGTTTATTAGAAAGATAAAAATACAGAGGATAGGTACAGCTCCATACCAGACTGGCATGGAGGGATGACTCGAAATGAATACACCCAAAATGCCACTTTTTAAATGCTCCATTGACAAATGTTTTGATTTTCTTCTTTTATGTCTACATATGAAATTACTACCAAATTTATTTTAAAAATAATTTCACAAATACTGAGTAAGGAAAACACCTGTGTTTATGAATGTAGTCAGTTAGCCAAGATGGAAGGATCATATATCATAAAATCAGAATTTTAGTAAAGATACATGGTTCAAAGGCTCCTAATTGACTTAATGTGTATTGAAATATAAAACATAAACAAAAACATATTTTGTGAAAATTTATGTAGCTTTTGAGGATATTGAGATAAATAATCATCTCACCAGCAGAAACAGCTCAGATACAAATCTGTTGAGCCAACTGAGCAAAATGTCAATATATTGTATAATACTTTAAAAATGCTCAGGAAAACAGCTTTTAAAAATTGCAATACATTTCACCCAAAAGTACATTATAAACTGTCAAGCATAATTTAAATGACATTAGAAATTAGGTTTAGACATTGCATGTAGTACTCTCATATTTCCTCAAGACACAGATGCCTATAGAGTTATATAACTAGATTATAATAAAATTCCCATACTTATTACTAATTTATTAGTACCAATGAAAAGAGTATAAATGACAAAAACCTACCAACCCCAAAATACTAGAATCACAGAGGGTTATATTGGTTTGTCAGTTCTCAAATTATAAAGGATTAAGTCAAAGACATGGTCCATATTACTCATAATACCTATGAAAACTTAAAAGCCACACTTGGCATTTAAATTGTGATTTATTAACATCATTGGTCATTATTAACCCTATTGGAAGTCAACAGTGTCAGCCAATTAATCTGTATTAGGAGACTAACCATGGGAAAAAACTTGGATATCTCAATCATTAACATAATAAGTTTTTATGGCCACTTTTACTTACAGTCAAATACAGTCTACTAATGTATAACTGAAATCATATTGAAATATAATGGCACTATATGAGATATGGATGACAGAGTAATTTGTTCAGATGTCAAAATTATTATAGTGGCAAAGGTTTGTATGTGTTGTATGGTTATTGTGATGCCACAGTTTAACATGATTATTAAATCAGTAAGTCAAGGAAAATGGTGACATTTTCCTAATAAAACCTCTTTGCTACACATAGATAGTGATGAACAGTGTGAGATCAAATTTATTCTGTAATGTCATAATTAGGATTGTGTTAAGAAATGAGATGAAACAAAAGTACTTCAGAGCTCAACATTACACTCTTCATAATGAAACCAAATATTAAATCTTTCTGTTCATGTGGTTGTTATCTTGGTAATACTCATCCCAAGTCATTAAAATAGTAATCTAAAAACAGTTGTTAACTCCTATAAATGTAGGCTTTAATATTTATCAAAACAC
This sequence comes from Muscardinus avellanarius, assembly GCF_963383645.1. Taxonomy (NCBI): domain Eukaryota; kingdom Metazoa; phylum Chordata; class Mammalia; order Rodentia; family Gliridae; genus Muscardinus; species Muscardinus avellanarius. The sequence continues at coordinate 70,890,717 of NC_137788.1, forward strand.
AGAACTACTCACAAAGTACATCTCATGACACTTATGAATAATTGTTCCTATGCTACAAAGCAATTGAAAATAATTTATTTTTGTGAAAGACAATTGTAAATATATTTATTAATACATTTCTAATGGAATTTAAATGAAATATCACACTATGTAAGAAACTTATATTCATCCTCTGGAATAGCTAATAATAGTTTTTTTAATACATTATTTTTAAAAATATCAAAACCTGAAATAAGTACTTTGGTGAAATTAAAAAATACTAAATAAATAGCATTTTGTTTAAAAACAAATATGTTCTAGAATTTTTTAATACCAAGCATTATTACATTGATCCTGGCTATAATATATAAAATATAATTTCATTGTGCTGTAGAAACTGAGCAGGCAATTGGCTATGGAAGAGTTTCATAACTGTAATATTATCTGTGTTTCCTGTATACCTGTCATAACTTCTGAAGTTGAGATTTTCTAAAGATAGTGCAATGAAACATAATTATCTGTGATTGTGTTAACTTAATATAATATGATAAATACAAATTTAGATTAGAAGGACTTAATGCAATACTATTTCTCAAGTAAATTATACTTTAAAAGTAATACTAACCAACAAAAATAAAACAAATAGAAAAGCAATTGTTAAATTAAAAATGCTTACAGTTTACAAAAGTTGATATTCAGTCTTTTTCAGTTTATTCATTTAATTAAGAACTATTTAATTTACTCATTTAACTAAGAACTGTTCAAATATGGAATCAGTATTAGCCACTCTATTGTAAAATAATAAAAAAATGGCATGAATTTATGGAGCTAAATTCTTGAATTATGGGAGAGATGGCATGGGAAAGGATGAGGAGGCTGACTGTGTAAGGCCATGTGTTATGAGTTCTCCCCATAATTACATTTAAATGAGTTAACTATATTACTGTTACAGAGTTTCTATTTAGTGAAATGAAGAAAGTCTTTAAAATTTTACTCTTTACTCATCAAAAGCATTCAAGTTACTTCCTTCAGCCCTGATACAACTTCATATCTATTCCTAGAGATGTGTTGACATGGGTGAAGTTTAATTGTAATGTAACAGGCATGGTTAATGTGATTATTAATTTAAGAAATGGTGAAGATCTTAGATGCCACGGAGTAGAACAAGACATATTAAATCAAATTTAACTTAGTTCAAACTCTTGTTCTCTCACCGATAAATGAAGTAGCCTTCAAAGTTCTATAATATGCTACATATTTTTAATCATCAAGTCTGTTTTATTCATCACTGCTAATAACTATAAAATGGTTTTTATTTGACACATATTAGGTCCTCACTAATATCTTATTCCTGGCACATAACACAGTGTTATCTCTTAAATCATACATCTAGTCTATTAATGATTCATATGAAGTAAAAGTGACAGAATCCTTGGCAAACAGCACTCTGTACTTCTTAATATTTGGTCCCTTAAAAGGCTTCAGGGATCTCTAATGCCTAGGACCTTCTATGTAAGTTTTCTAGAGTTTGATTCATTCATTAAGCTATTTGTTGGAATATCTCAGGTTCTAAATTTCTTCTATTAAGACATTAATGGAAGACATTTTTTTCTTTGTATCTCAGTTACATAAGCTTGGAAATGATAGAATTGATGAAAGAGCACTTATTAAATATATGTAAAGTGCTTCAACAATGACTGGCACACAGTAAGTGCTTAATAATGCTTAACATAATTATCATAACCATATCACTATTTGCCAGTAATTGATTTGCATGTATAAGGAAATGTAGTGCTTGACATATCAAAATTATATCTATTAGAGTTCTAAAAGTGTTGAATCAATAAATAGTTTAAGAACCACTATAATAAGTAATGCCATTGAGAACTGCAGAATAAGGATGTGCAAGTTCTCCCAAACCCCCCTTTCCAATAAAAAAAAAATGAGAATACTGACAAAAATATTCTTTTTAGAATTCTGGAAATTAATCGTAGATATACAATAATCGAGGGAGCAATTATTCAAGCTTAATTATTCAGCTTAATATTGTTTAAAATAGTGTGTGTAGCTGCACCTTGATTTGCCTTATATTCATTCCCCTTTTTCCAGTTCCAAGGTACGTTTGAAAATGAATAGCTCTCAAGTATGATAACAGTGAGCCGCCTAGCAGTCACTAGAGATAATTGAATAGGTTTGGAACATCCTCAAAGCACCATTCTACCATTCTCAAAGGACTGTCATTTTTCACCTCTCTGCAAATTCCTTGGAAAACTTTTATCTCAAAGCCTGCCTTTATTTAATCTGACTCAGTGCCCTCCCAGGAAAATCAGTCTTTCCCCAGGAGCAACTGTCAGAAACAATCAGTTGTAATTGTCTAATATCCACAAGCCTGGAGCAGTGATAGAAAGAGAGCCCAACAAGATGCTGAACAGAAACATAAAAAGTTGAGAATGAATGAGATATTCATATTGTATTTGAAAATTTCTACCTGTCCCTGGGTATTTTGAAGGTCAGGTTCATTCATATAGTTGCAGATATCCAGGAAAGTTTTGAGAAGGTTCTTTGTTCTCACCCCTGAATTACTTTGGGGATTTGTAAAAATAGATATAATCAAAATTATATCTATTAGAGTTCTAAAAGTGAACATTGTAAACCACATGCCTAAAGCTTTGAAGGCATGCCCAACAGTGGGAGAGCCTCTTGACAGAGGTTAGTAAGACTTGAAAGCTGTCAATCATTAAAGGAGACTAACCATTAGCTAAACACTAAGCTAATTAATAATATGATTCTTTTTCTAATCAGAACAATAGGGATTCAGAAAACAGTGGGATGACACCTTTACCACGCCAAAGAAAAGTATCAATTGAGAATTCTATATCTAGCAAAAATGTCCATCAAAAATGAAGACAGAATTAAGACATTCTTGAGAAGTAAACATGGAAAGAACTTGCCACTAGCAAATGTGCATTACAAAAAAATACTAAAGGAAATCCTTCAGGCTAAAACGAAAGGCCAATCAATAGTAATTCTAATTCAAATGAAGAAATAAAGAATGAAAGAAAACTCATAGATATGTCAGAAATGGATTTTACAGAAACTGAAGCAAACATACTTCATGAAACCAAAAGTAACTTGGCAAGGTAATTTACTTCTGGGCAGAAGGGTGTAAGTACCCCAGACAGGCAGTCTGCTCAGCCTCTTATTCTCTAACGTGAAGGCCAGTGTGCCACTTCCCATTTGCTGGAGTATGGCTTTTACAATGTAATCTGGTTGCCTAGTTTTCACTCGTAGATTTTACAAAAGGAGAAACATAAAACCAGTATATCCAGGATATCAAAGGTTACCAAATGGATATCTAAGCTACAGTTACAAAATGAAAGACATCAGTTCCTATGTGATCTTGTAAATTAGATAGAAATGATTGTTTTCCTTTCTTAGAGAGATAAAATAATTCTATATTTGGAAAGGTACTCTTTGGTGTATAAGAAATTGCCAAAACAATAATAAACAACATTACCAAGTTTTAAAAATAAATTTCTAAAAGTTTGAACAGATATTTATCCAAAGAATATATAGACATGTCCAAGCGAACCCAGAAAGATGCTCAATGTAAATAGTTTTCAAAGAAATACAAATCAAAATTACAATGAGATACGGCTTTATATCCACTCGAGATGGCAGAGTAAAAACAGATTAGGATGTTGGCACAAATGTGAAGTACTGGAACACTCAGACATCGCTGGTGAAGGCACAAAATGGTGCCACTGCCTTGGGAGTGATTTGTAAATTTCTCAAAAAGTTAAAAATTACATACCCAGAAACTTTGCTCCTAGATATATATCTAAAAATATTAAACCTTTGTATGCAAAGCTGTACACATTTTTATAATAATATTATTAGCAATTATCAAAATCTGGAAATACCCAAATTGTTCAATTGATGAAAAAAATAAATGAAATGTGATATATCCATGTGATGAAATATTAGCTACAAAAAGAATGAAGTATTGCTACATACTATAACATGAGTGAATACTTAAAACATCTTGGATACTAACTGAAAAATAAAGCGATATTTCCAGAACGAACAAGTCCACAGATACAGAAAGGAAAGTATTGCTCTCAGGGGCTAGAGTCAAGATACCACAGAGAATAATTATTAGAAAATTTTTTAGTGGTATCTAACTTCTGAATTTAGATAGATAATGATGATGGTGCCAGGGCCTTGCTAGTATACTAAAAATCATTGGATTTAATTTTCATATTAAGGTGGTGAATTAAATTCTAATCTAAAAATAAAAAGAACAACTGTTATAAGAAGTGCTAGCTGGGCATAGTGGCACATGCTTGTAATCCCAGCATTCAGGAGGCAGAAACTGTAGGATCACAGTTCATGGACAGCCTCAGCTACTTAGTGAGGCCCTTTGCAACTCAGTGAGACCTTGTTTCAAAAAATAAAAATACTAAAAATTAGGACTGGAGGTGTAGCTTGGAGGTGTAACCCCTGGGTTCCATTCCCAGTACTGCAAAATAAAAGAAGTGCTGATTTTTTTTTTGTCATTAAGCATCACAAATATTTAAAATATAGACATTTTTATAAATACCATAAATGAGGTATGTAGTACAAAAATATTGTTGGATAAAAATGCACATTATTTATACCCTCCATTTATAATCCATTATAAAATAGAGATGTATGAGAGATAATTATGTTAAGATGTATTGTGTATTAGGAAGGAAAGGTACAAGGGACTATGAAAGTTAATGCCATCAATGATTAACAGAGAGATAGGAATATCTCAAGGAACTTAAGAACACAAATGTCTCAAGTGCACAGCCTGAAGTAGTGAGTAAAGAGAGATGAATCTGGAGAGTAGAAGGTCACTGAGGGCCTTGTTAAGACTATTTTTAATTCCTCTGATGAGAAGAGAGAGGTCTTCTAGAAAGTCAGGATGATATCAAGAGAGTACAATGACCATTTCTGTGTATATGGATATAAAGATAGTGTAAGAAATAAGAGAAATGCAATGGTTAATAAAAAAGAAAAACAGTAGAAAGACGTTGTAGTTGTTCAGAGTTGGGCTGCCATAGTCATACCGGTATTAGAGAAAATGTAGATGATTCCAAGAACAACTGAAGTAGCAAAATGGATAGGACTTAATCATGAGTTGCATATGGTATCTGGGTAATAATACTAGGTTCCAGAAAATGTTTCTTGATTTCTCAACAAGATGTTCCAACAGAAGAGGACTGAGTTTCCCGGGGATGATCTTGTATTCACATTTTTGGACATAGCAATTTTTATGGAGACATAAAGTAACACATAGAAGGCACTCAACAATATTTTTTAAAGGCTACTGTTGGATAATTGTCCAAATAGCAGGCTGGATCAAACTACTGTAGTAATAATTTTGGCTGCAACCAGAAATTTTTTTGATATTTAACAGTATAAACAAAACTATCAATAAAGTAGAAATTCTAACATTAGTAATCTCTCCTAGGTTCTTGCTTCTCTGTGTGGAATTTACTCAGGGAAGTAAAGGCACCCTTTAATAAAGACAAAAGTGTTTGGGGGGACATTCTGGAGAAAAATGACTGGAATAAGCTGCTTTCTGGCATAAAAAGGGTATGGGGTGCTCCATGTTGAGAGTCATATTTCCTACAGACACCTTCTTCCTCATGCATATTTTATGTGGGGTGGTCAACTGTTTTTTTCCCAAGTCACACATTAATAAGTGTACTTGTATCTGCCTCCCCTTTCCACTGGGAGGAAGTCTAAGTGGGCTCTGCAGGAGGCTTAGCCTTCTCATACCTCTAACTACCTCACACTAATACAGAATGAAAACTCCTTCCAGTTAAATAATTAGGTACCAAATAACTACACAGATTTTTTAAATAACAAAAATATATATGCAGTTACAGTGTGCTTAAATATTAGTTTCCAAATCCATATTACTATTTATTAAATGGATCTCTTAAATAATTATGGGAAATGTCTCCATTCCAACCCTAAGATTTTATGTTGACCTTGTTGGTGACTAATTATTATATCACAGTAAATAAAGTCTTCATGCTGGGCATGGTGGCTTACACCTGTAATTTCAGCTACTTGGGATGCTAAGGAGGAGTATTGCAAATTGGAGACTAATCTGGACAATTTACTGAGACTCTGCCTCAAAACAATTTTTTTTTTAAAGATCTGGGGATGTTGCTCAGTTGTAGAGCATATACTTAGCATGTGGGAAGGCCCTGGTTTAATTCCCAGTGCTGCCTTAAAAAGAAGGTGGGGTGGAGAAGAAGGAAAATTGAAGAAGGAAACACTTCTATAGACCTTATGTATGTATGTGAGAATACCAATGCCAATCTCAATCAGTCTTGTTTGGGAAAGAAGTGAGGAATGGGGAGGAATCTAGTAGAAAACTCAGCAAGGGCTGTGTGCATGTACATCACCATAACTATGAGTCACATTATGATGTGACACTCTAATGCACTAATAAAAGTAGTAAAACAATCTTCATACATAATTTTATATATCTAATTGCAGAGAACACATATCTGCCTAGCAATTTTAAAAGATCACATATTAATAAAACTATTTTCAAAACAGTAGTTTTCCCATTTTTTACTGTGCTTCCTGATATGACTTCCATTCCAATAAACAGTACAGTTCAAGATCTATGATTCTCAATTTTGTGTCATTGATCATTGTCCTATCCTCCAATGTGCCTATGCTGCGTTGGTTGGATAAGTTATACCATATGTGTGTGTGTGTGTGTGTGTGTGTGTGTGTGTGTGTATTGGTTTCCCTCTACTTAACACACAAAAAAATAATAATCTCTTCCTTTTATATATTTTTTAATTTGAATAAACAACAAAGTGAAAGAAGACAGTAATTCCACAAGAATTAACCACATCTAATATTTTGATGTGCACTTCCAAACTGGGTAATTACTATCTTATAATTCTTCATTGAAACATGTACAAATTCATAAGGAAAATATAGTCTTTCATTTTCTAAATCTCTCTCTAAAAACCTGAATTGAAATGACTAGCATCAAATTATATGTTACATATCAGTAATGCATTATTGTTAGATCTTGAATGTATTCGCTGTATTTTACTCTTATGAATCAAGATGTAATAAGCACATGTGTACATCAGTTTAACACATTTGTTTCATTTTTTTTTACTTTTATAAATACCTGGAAGACTAATTAATAATTCAAAATGTGTACAATTTAGATATGTTGGCACTTTAATAAAAATTATTTTACAGGAAAGTGTATAAATTTACCATCTCCCTCACATCCTTTTAACCAACTTCTTTTCTAATTAAAGGTTGTGCTGAAAGTTTTCACTAATTATAAACATTTTCAACTGGGCATGCTAGTGCATGCCTCTTAATCCCAATATTTGGGGGCTGAAACAGGAGGACTGAAGGTTTGAGGCTAGTCTCAGAACATAGTGAAGACCCCAATAACATAGTGAGACTGTTTCAAAATAAGGCCTGGAGGTGGAGCTTGGAATTAGAATGCCTCAAGGTTCTATCCCCAGTACACTACACACACACACACACACACACACACACACACACACACACACACACGCTCAAATCACAACGTACTGTTGTACCAGATACTAAGATCAGGCATGTTCAGGATGGTAAAATCACACATAAAATATAAGAATCACAGGTTAGAGGATAGTATCTCAGCAAGTAGTGAGTCTCTTACAACACAGCAAGACTTTCTTTTCAAATAAAAATAAAATAGGGCTGAGGGTGTAGCTCAGAAGTAAAGTGCCCTGAGTTTAATCCCCAGTGGAACAAAAAAGAATTATATATTTTAATTCTCATATTTAATAATTTTTTGAAATATTAACTTTCTCTGTTGATTTAAATTTATTTTTTCAAAAACATGTTTCACACTTTTATCAAAGGAAATGGTTGCTTTTTGTAAATTATTTACTTTTGTCTTTTATTTCTAAGGTTTACATTTTAGCAAAATGTGTTTAACTATTAGCTTGTTTACTTTCTTTCCTTTTCCCCTAGACATTCCATTATTTAATTTTTTCTGATATTTCTTTGATATCATTGTATTATTTTAATTATATGTAAATGTTATCTGAGCATAACAGTATTTTACCATCCTGAACATGCCCGATCTTAGCATCTGGTACAACGGTAAGTTGTGATGTGTGCGTTTGCGTGTGTGTGTGTGTGTGTGTGTGTGTGTGTGTGTGTGTAGTGTACTGGGGATAGAACCCTGAGGCATTCTAATTCCAAGCTCCACCTCCAGCCCTATTTTATGTTTCTTTTTTTTTTTTTTTTTGGTGGTACTGGGGTTCCTGGAAACCCTTCTACCTCCGGGCTACACTCCCAAACCTATTTTATAGTTTTTATTTGGAAATAGGGTCTCTTAAGCCAGCGAGGCCGGTTTCAAACCTGCATGATCCTCCTGTCTCCGCCTTCCAAGCCAGGAGATTACAAGCATGCGCCACCACGCTGGGCTATTTTATGTATTTTGAAATAGTCTCACTATGTTATTGGGGTCCTCACTAAGTTCGGAGATTAGCCTCAAACCTTCAGTCCTTCTGTTTTAGCCCCCAAGTACTGAGATTAAAGTTGTGTACCACCAACCCTGACTTTTTAAATTTTCTTGACTCAAGAATATATAGAAGAGTAATTTTTTTTCAAGGGTTTTTTTTTATTTCAGTCTTGATTAATATCACTTTCTCATTCATTATTCATTTGTAGTTCTAATTCAGATAATGTTTACCATATGTAATTTTCTTTTGCAAAGATACATAATTGCTAAGTAATAAAAAGCTTTTTTTCTTAATGCTTTACTATGTAATTAGAAATTCATGCTTAGCCATTATGCCCTTTGTTTGAATTTTGTTTACAGTGTTTTTAGATTACAATATACAGCAGAAAAAAAGGAAGGGATTTGACAAAGCATTTTACATGAAACCAAGATATAATTTCAGTTGGTATCAAATGCTTATATTGAAATATCAATACAAATCACTTTTATTTTTTAATCTTTCTCAGTTCAGTAGTAGCTTCAGTTGTGATGTGGTGAAGTATATGTCACAAATTAATAAGCTCTCAGGTTGATATATAAGTCATACAGTTTTATGCTTACTTTAGAAAGTGTCATAAAATCTGGATATATTTGCCATGGAATCTGTGTTCACTGGACACAAAAGGTTTGGAATTTTACATTAGTTTTACCTTATCTGTGGATTTTTTTGTTATAAGAAAGAGTACAATAAATATTTTGACAAAAGTTATCACAATTTGTGCTATTCACTGTACAACAAACACATTTATCAAATTAATTCTCTTTTTTATCTGCCAATTTTTAAAAATATATTAGAAGTTTCAATTAAAATGTTCCCAAATACACTGGTTTTTTTTTTTTTGGCTTTTACTAGAGAAAGTTTCCATTTTATATAAGAATGGAATAAAATGGTGAAACTATTACTTGATCTTTAGTTCCTTTGTTTGTTTTCATGTTGAAGGAGATGAGACCCAGACTCTCACACTTGCTGGGCAGTTTCTGTCCTTGAACTTTATTCTCACATCCATTATAAGTATCTTTGATGCTATTTTACTACCATAAGTTTAAATTTTCACTAGCAAATGGATTCTAACTTAAAATATATGTGTTTACTCCCTTTTTAAAAAGTTATTTCTTTTAACTTTCTGATAATGTGACTTCATCAAGTGAAGAAACAAAGGAAATAATTTTAAAGAGCACCTTACAAGTAGCTGAGATAATACTATTTTGTAAGCCACTTCACCACTGTGAAGAAGCATTCATAGAGTGGCATTATGGGTAACAAGAATTTTAACTCAACCATGTTGAATTCAACCTCTTCCAAATGTCACACACACAAAAAAACTGATTTTTTTTTTTTTTTTTTTTTTTGGTGGTACTGGGGATCCTGGAAACCCTTCTACCTCTGGGCTACACTCCCAGACCTATTTTATATTTTATTTGGAAACAGGATCTCTTAAGCCAGCAAGGCAGGCTCCAAACCTGCATGATCCTTCTGTCTTCACCTCCAAAGCGCAGGGATTATAAGTGTGCACCATGCCCGGCCACAACTGATTTTTTTTAACTACATGAGAAAAGGAACTTCATCTCTTTTGAGCTGTGGTAGTATCCTATAATAAAGAACCAAATTCAGAATTTATTAAAAATTTGGTTTCAGGTTGGCTTGTCAATGTGGAGCAAGGATTAGAAATTGGTAATATTTACTCACCAAATAGGACAGACTGGTGGATTTAATAAAGTAAGAACCTTAAGGTAAGATAATCATTCACCAACTGGTAAAGACTGATAGGCTTAGCAAAATGAGAATCATAAGCTAAGAGATTCAAAGAATCTTAGGGTACAACTCTCCCAGTGTTTACTATTGATGATTTGATGGATCTTTCAGAAAATTCTTGGGATGAAAAACATCAACCACTCGTCTAGGCAAAAATTCCTGGTAAAGTGAAATAATGCTTAAAAAGCTTAAAAAAGATAGAGAAATAGCAAAAGTGTGTGTGTGTGTGTGTGTGTGTGTGTGTGTGTGTGTGTGTTTTACTGCATATTAAACCCAGGAGCATTCTACCTCTGAGCTACAGCCCTCTTTAATTTTGGGGTTTCTTTTAAATTTTTATTTTAATGTGTTTTATTGGTGCATTATAGTCTCACATCATAATGTAAATCATGTTGACAGTGACATACACCCACATAGTACATGGTGTCCCCACCCCACCTTTCAATTTATCCCTTCCTGATACAGAGTACTAAGATTGAAATTGGCATATGCAGTTATGTATACATAGTTGGTGGTAGTATTTCCATTAATGAATCTCAATCTTTCTTTTTTCCTTCTCTTGGACCACCTCTCTGGATCCACTAAGGTTTCTTTTTTATCCTTTTTATAATAGCTATTTCTAGAAGGGCTGAATACACATATCATTATGATTTTGGCTTAAAGTTCCCTGATAATTAGTAATATCACAAATCATTGTCTCATATACCTGTTGGTCACTGGTATATCTTCTTTGAAAACTTTCCATTTAGGTATATTACCCGTTTTAAAAGTGATACTTGCTTTTTTTGTTTTGTCTTTTTTGTGTTTTTATTGGTGCATTTAAGTCTCACATCATAATGTAAATTATGTTAACAATGACATACATTTGAAACAGGGTCTCACTAGGTTGCTTAGAGTCTTGCTAAATTGCTGACTTTGTCCTTGAAAGTGCAATACTCCTGTCTCAGCCTCTCAGGTACTGATATTATAGGTTTGCACCACCACACCTATCATCAAAGTCAAATTTATGTAGATAGTAGGTACTGCTTCCATTTTCAGGGTCCAGATTGAACTGGGCTTAAATGGTTTCACCCTTCACAATGAATACTACAGGTTTCTATAGCAGCGAGGTACAGAGTCAGCTTCTTGCTACACTCAGCTCTTTACTTACAAATTGAGAAAAATAGGAGATTTTTTAACGCCAGCTTTCTGTGCAGCCTCTCCTTCAGCTGAGTTCTGACTGTCTTTATACTATACAGATGTTCTTATTCCAGATTTGTCTTCTGTGTTTCTCTTTACATTTGTGTTACCCCTCCCCTTCATGGTTACCAGGCACCACTGCTGCCATTCAGTTCGCACCATGGTATTCTTTCTTGTCCTCTATTTGATAACACCAGGATTGCTGGGTTTCTCTGAGTCTCTGAATATCCAGTATTGAATTTCAGTGAATTCCCTTAGATTTTCGGTGCTTCGAGTTCTACGACATGGAGCATGTAGAAAATACAAACTCCTTCTACTTTGCCTTTTTTGTTCTCCTCAAATATGTAGTTTGTATTAAATTCCCTCTCCTGCTAGACTGCAAATTTCCTGAGGATACAGATTAATTTATATTTATTAATCTTATATCCCTGTTAGTATGACAAATAAATTTTGTAGAAAGGAATGAAACTGAAAGAAAGTTTTTACTATTAGCTATCTGGAAGCTTATACTACAACACTGATATGTCATTTCTCCCTTTCTTTGTTGTACATTCATATTTACATCTACAGATTCTTTCAGTAAAATCTATTAAAATAACAAAACACTATTCACAAAATCACAGGATCTCTCTCCAAATACCTGCGCTGTGGAGTAAACATTTTCTGCACACTCTAGTATGATCTAGAAATCTTACCATAAAGGGATTCTGATTCTTGTAGTAACTATATGTCTTACTTTACTTGTGTTTCCTATCATATATATCAATCACACATCTTTCTCTCTCACAAGTTTTCTTACTTAGATAAAGCACATGGTAACCCTTCTGATAACAGATCTATTAAGATGCAGGTATTTTAAAGAAATGATCATCTATAGATTCTTTCACACAAACTATATATTTAGAACCCATAATAAGTTATAAAATACTAATGAACACATTGTTACTTGATGTAGTTAAGCCTTTGGGGAACTCCACACAAATCTGGAAGCCACATTGTTATCAATAAGTTTTTAAAAACAATAATTACATGAAATATACATTTTAATAAGTTGATGAAACTTCCCAAAGGACTAATTTGCTCCTCAGGCATAATGTATATTCTGAGAAGATTTGAAACAATTATGATAACAGTTAATCAAAAAGGGAATTGGGCATTTGTTCTAATGTTACCTCTTTGCTGAAATGAGAATTCTCTCAGGACTATTCCTTTTACAAACTAATGCAACATGAAAAGCACCACCACCTCTAATTTAAATGTTCCACTGCATTTAATTGATATGAGATAACAACACAGAAAATAATCTATATAACATTGTTTAGAATGTTTTAAAAGTTTTACAATGTCACAAAATTGGTATCATCTATGTAATAGTTAAAAAAAGTTTATTGTTTAGAATAAAACAGCCATACCTCTAAGGGTTTGGAAAAAGTGTCCTAAATTCATAGGTATCCTAAGGAAATAACTATTTGAATGTGCTTGAGGTTGAGTTGCTAGGTTTGCTAATTTGTGAATTTACTTTTCTTTTATTCGTTTATCTATTTCACTAAATGAAAATAATTTATTTTATTTTTATCCAATATATGAAAACATAAAAAATAGGAAGAAAAGTATAATTGTATGCTCAAGTTATCATTATTTAACATGGTAGAAGACATAAGTCATAAGAAAAAAAAAACCCTGAAGAGTGTATAGGAAATATTTAAGAGGACTATAACTTATAAAACATAAAATCTATCTCTAAGACAAAATCATAGTTTAGGTAAAAATTGGAAGATTTTTGCATAAGTTTGAAAATATTAGAAAAGACAGGAAGGAAATGCAGAAAGCACATAGATTTATATTAAAGGAAACAGGTGTTCAGCTTAATATAAAGGATAATGGATTGTAGACAAAAGTTGTAACAACACTCTACCTATACAAATACCTGAGTTCTCTGCCATTTGCCTTTGAAACTACTTTCATCAAGAGGTGGCATCTGTTTTTCCAAACTGACCCTGGTATTAGCCATCTGTCATTTTTTACACACTACGACAGTGGCAAACTTGACACTACTGAAGATTTGAAGAGCTTTCTCGTTTCCATTGTCTTTCTTGGAACACTGCTCTCAACAGAAAAAATATATAAGATAAGAAATATAAAAGAGTAAGGCAGAGTAGTATCAGCTGAAGTCATGAAATAGCAGTCAGGCTCCTAGCTGAACCGTGGTCTGCTTGTACATGGATATAGGAGATTCTTGAAGTCAAACCCAGAGCAACAGAGATAATTTGGGTGATCCAATGGCTCCTATAAAATAAAATAATGGATGTTTGATTCCACTCCGAATTTTTTTGTGTGTGGTAGAAGGGTTTCTGGGAACCCTTCTACCACACCCTTCTACCTCTGGGCTACACTCTCAGACCTATTTTTATACTTTTTTATTTGGAAACAGGGTCTTTTAAGCTAGCGCACATGGCTGGCTTCGAACCTGCGCTATCCTCCTGTCTCCGCCTCCCGATGCGAGGATTACAAGTGTGCGCCACTATGCCCGGCCCTAGAATTTTTAATACAGTATTACTTTATCAATAGAAAATTGGTTCATTGGTGTGAAAAGAGGAGGAATTAAATATGCATTCAAGGCTTTATTCACACTTTTATGCACTTACTGTATATAATTTCAATTTCAATATTAGTGCATTCATAAGGGTTATTTTAACATGCAAGAAAATTCATTGTTCATTATCTTTAAAATGTAAATATAATAGGAAAATGAATTGCTGAATATTTGAGGCCTAAATTTTGTTCATTTAGTTTAACTGTGTGACCTATCATTTTGAAAACATCTATTTTTAAAAATAATTTATTTGATTATTTATTGCTTTCCTGTGGGAGAAAAAGAATAAAAAGAAAATCTAATATGATTTAATTTCTGAAAATAATTTATTACTTACTAATTTCAATGTCATATGACATGAACTATTTGGCTAAGATCATAGTCAAATGGAACACTCCAAGTCTAAGCAATGTCCTTAATTAAAATTCAAAAACTGCTAAACTTTTCATAGAATTGCTTTCTAAAGCAGATATTTGTAAAATTCTCAAGGAAGAAAAAATTTTATTAAATATATTTAATTACTATATTATAAATAAACAAAATTCTCAAAAAATAATATAAGAATACATGCCATTTGAATAATTTATGAAACAAAAACATTCAGTAGTTATGTTCTGTTTTTCTTTGTTCTATTTACACTTGAAAACTATGTAGAAAAAAATCCATCCTTTCCAGAATATTTATATCACTGTGTTTAATAAAGCCTTTATAATTTAAGGATTATCATAGCCCCTCATTTAACCAATAAATTATTTTTGATGTAATTCCCCAATTTGAAGAATTTATTATTATTATTATTATTATTATTATTATTATTATTATGCGTGTGGTACTAGGGATGGAATCCACAGGCATTCTGCCTCTGAGCTATACTCCCAGGCCTATTTTTTTTTCTTTATTTTGAAACAGGGTCTCACTAATTTACAGTAGGCCCCACTAAGTAGCTGAGGTTGTCCTTAAAACTAGATACTCCTATCTCAGTCTCCCAAGTACTGGTATTACAATCATGTGCCACCAAGCCTGGCTCCCAATTGGAATTATACATTATTACTGTGTTATTATCGGGCTGTTAAAATAGTGAAACAGAAGTTTGGTGTTTAGAGAACTGAAAAAGATCAAGTATACTATGGCAAACTATTACAATAGTAAAATGTCAGTCATTTAAAATTCAAAATATTATCTATTTGTACATTATATTACTTCTAGATTCCAAAACAAAATCAATTAAGAAACTACCAATAAAAGTTAAGAATCACAATTCCTTTTAAAATTTTAGTTTTTTATAGTAAAACACAAAAATCTTAATACCCCAAATTTTTATTTTCTCCAAGATGGAAAAATCAATTTTTAGGTGCTATTTCACAATGTTAGAGAATAGTGATTTTGTTTTATTATACTTTTAATTTTAGTGCTGTGAAAAGTTGAAAAAATGAAAATAACGTATGTCTTTTTACTATAAAAGTATGTTTTTTTTCTTTTTTATTCCCTAAAACCATTTTATGTTTGTTTTGAATTTGCGCTCTTAGAGTTTGAAACCTTTAGCTTAAAATAGGATGGATAGTATTAATAGATTTTCTTCCCTTTGTACTAGGAGAAATTTTATTATGAGTGTAAAAAGCTATGAATATTAATAATTACTGTTATCAATAAATGGATACACATTGTATTCTAAAATGAGATAATTATTAAAATGTCTGTGAAAGTGTAAAGAAATGCTGTAATGTCCTACTCTCCATCTGAGATTCTTAGAAGTCATGAAGTTAGAATCTTGATTCAAATTAAGATCAGTTTTCTCCATAAACTAATAAGGACTCATAGAAAAGCACCTTCATCTCTGCCCCAAAGATAAGTAGACTTGAAGTTATGAAGCAACATCACAGGTATAAAAAATATTTTGCGGATCTGATGAGTTTGTAGTTAGGCCTTTGAAACTTTTGAGAAGAATGTCACAGAAGTTAAATATAGAAAAACTGGCTATTTGGATATCACTATTATTAGAAGTCTAAAGTGAGATGAAGGATATTCTTTTGATGTAGTTTTGATGTAGTGAGTAAGCAAATAGAACACATAAAAGTCAAAATACCTTCCAGGCTAATTGACAGATTTGTTAATGTTCTCTCACCACATTGGACACATATCAGCTCTTGTAAAAAGCCAGTTCTTTTCTCCAGTGTAATTTGTGGTTCATTAACTTTTGGTTGGTTAGAAGTAAAACATTACTGGAGGTAAGTTTACACCAGTTTAAGTGAATTAGAAAAAAAAAAAAAAAAGGTCCTCAAGGATTTAAATTTCTGTTGTTCACTAAACCTTGAATTAACTTTCAGTACAATTATAAAATGCACCAAACATCTGATAAAAGGAGAAACATGAGGAAATATACCAGTAAAATGGTTTATGTGAAGTCATAGTAGGAATCAAATATTAGCCAAAGTATAGCAAATGACATTTGCTATGTTCTGACTCCATCAATGACTTTATTTTCTTTTTGCCTGTAAATGTACCACAGTCTCAAAAATCACAAGTCAAATAAAGTAGTTACAAAGATAACTAATTGTGTAAATTTGTTCTGCTGTCTAATCAATAAAATCAAGTTGTATTTTTGCCTTACAGTTAACAGAATGTTATTGAATAGATATATGTGATTACAAGCCTGATAACTCTCACCACTTGATTTTCACACCTATGGCTTAGAGTGTTAATGTTGAACTGTTGATAGTTTAAAGATAAATCAAAGTCAAATTATGGAAAAAGGGCAAAGCAAGAACTGAATTCAATGAAGTTAAGCCTGTGGGAGATTGGATCAAATGCAGTCTAGCTAAGATTTAAAGGTCAAATCTGTGTTGCTTCAGTTGAGATCCAGCTGTGAAAAGTGTGATGAATTAGTCCTGAACAAAGGAATAACGTCTTTCCTTATTGTTGCATTTATCTCCTGGATTACTTTGATTGGCAGAAATACATAGGAGCAAAGGTTTTGAAGCTTCCTTTCTTTTCATATTGACAAGAATGTGATAAGGAAGATTAAGACCTCTACACCTCAAGTGAACTGATAGTGTGACCAGATAAAAAATATTACCAAGGATATTTGATATGAGAAGTCTTTCCAGGGCTATGTAATAACTGAGACTCCAACAAGTATTGAATTCTTTAAAGAACTCATACCATTGCAAGTTCTACATAATTAACAGTAAAGGATCAGCAGAGATAGTGGCAATGAATTGCCACTATTTTTGTTGTTGTTCTAATTACTAAGTTTGGACACATCAAGAATTATATAATTAAATAAATAAAATTTATTAAAAACTTTGTATAAAAATTTAAAACATTTAATTTAAATGTTTAATTTAATTTAAATGTTAATTTAATTTAAAACAATTTAAAAGCATTTCAATTATTAATTGAAATGTTATTATGATACAATTAGAAAATAAATAGCAATTTAAAATATTTTTCATTTTATTTTATTATTTAGTATTTTATACTTTTACTCATGCATTATAGTCTCACATTATAATGTAGTTCATTGTGAAAGTGATATGCATACATAGAGCACTTGGTGGCAATTTTCCTGGCTCCCTTCCCACTGCCCCACTCCCATAGGAGCTACTGAGATTGACATTGGTTTTCTCACATATGTATGTAAAGTAAGTAGAAATTTTTCTTTTATCAATTCTCCCTCTCCTCTGTCCCTATACCACCTCCCTTGCTCTACTGGAGTTTCTCCTCTATTATCTAAAGTTTCTCTTGTATTCTGATTACTCACTAGAGTTCACAAATGTGAAAAAACATAGGAGGCTTTATTTTCTGTGACTAGTTAACCTCACTTAATATAATATTCTCCAGGTCCATCTATTTTCATGCAAAAAACATAACTTTGTTCTTCTTTGCTGCTGAGTATAATGCCATTGTGTATATATCCCATTATTTATAACCTATTCATCTGTTGATGAATACCTAGATTGGTACCATAATTTATCTATCATTAATTATGCTACTACAAATAAAAACATACATGTATTATTATAATACCCTGATCTCAGTCCCTTTGGAAAGACATCTAAGATGGTAGAGTTGGATCATATGGTAGATCCATTTTCAGTTTTCTGAAGAATCACCACACTGATTTCTATAGCAGCTACAATAATATGCAATGCTACCAACATTGAAGAAGTATTTCTATTTCCCCATGTCTTTGTCAACATTTATTGTTGTTTGACTTCTTGATTACTGCCATTCTAATTGGGGATAGATGCAATCTCAGTGTAGCTTTAATTAGCGTTTCTCTGTTAGCTAATGGTGTTGAACATTTTTTCCTGTATTTATATTTCTTCTCTTGTGAAGACTCTATTTAATTAAATAGCCTATTTCCAGATTGGGTTATTAGGATTTTTTTAAATGTTATATCTTTTAAGTAACTTGTACATTTTATATATCAGGTTTTTTGTCAGAGAAATAGCTGGTAAAATCTTCTATTCTGTAGGCTCTCTTTTTAAACTCATAATGATTTCGTTTGATGAAGAGAATCCTCTTAGTTTTTTTTAAATTTTTATTTTTTATAAGTGGAACATGTTGAGAGTGGTGTGTACATTTACATTGTGCTTCATGCCCTTCCCCCTCCATTTCCATCCTCCCCAATAGAGAGTGTCCAGATTAATCATGTTATATTTATGCTATTACACATATTCGTATGTAGCTTAGTTTAACACCATCAGTTGTTAATAATTTTTCTCATCTATTAAATATTAAAAATATTTAGTGAACAGATATATTTAACCCACTAATCTGGACAACTCATTTCTATACCCCTGGAAAAAATCATGTATGTAAATGCTGTGATTAGTTTACTGAGAATAAATCTCGGTCAAATAGCTTTGAGAAGTTTATTAATATGTTAAACAGGTGTTTTAAAGAAATAAAATTTTGTTTACTTTCTCCCTTTAAACTTGACTTTGGTGTACTGGATAACTTTGCAAAGCATGCTTTGGACAAGGAAGAAGGTATCGGAAGAAAAATCTTAGCAAAATAAGGTATAATAAGAATAGAACTGCTTAAAACCTAGCTACAATATTTTGTTTTCTATAACTTTTATTAACAGTTCAATGTGATTACTCATATCCCTGAAAGGTTATGGGGGGAGAGTAAGAGAGACAGTCAGCTCTACAGCAGAATATGCTTTATTGAGACTCCCCTGCCTATGGAGTCTCCAGTAAAGGATGTAGCCTGTGTTCACTTACAGGCTGAGGGGTTTGGGTTTATATAGTTTAATCAGGACAGAGATTCAAATTCTGGCAGGTCGTTATTAAAGTGGGAAAGCAGAGCATGGGAAGAGTGTTTTTGGGGTGAGAAATGGCTTGTCTTTTTTCTAAAAGTCCTTAAAGGTTTGTGCCAAGCAAGATATGGAGAGTTCCAGTAAGCACAATATGAAGACTTTGCCAGTAAGCAGAAAGCCCAAATGTAGTTTCTTTCTTTCTTTTTTTTTTTTTTTTTGGCCAACCATCTAACAATTGCTACTACTAAAAATAGCAGCTATAAACAAAGCATCTTACATTTATTTGTTTAGCATTGTCCTATAAGGATGCACTGAACTTACAAATCACTTTTAGAAATAAAAAATAAAAACTCCTTCAAACTATAAAGGAGTTTAAAAGTATGCTACTAAATGTGTAACATACATTTTGTTTGGGTAGCAGTATTTATACAATAATTCCACATAATTGAAATCTAGAGTCTCTTCTCAAGCAACACATTTTTAAAAGTAATAATATTTCTGTGTGCAATGTATTAATGAGCTTGTATTAATCGTTACTGATTTTGTTATTTCTTGTATTGCCGCACATTTATTTAATGAAGGTTTGCTTAGCTCTTACTTGGTACAATACTGATATTTAATCCACTGCTAGGTACAATATACTGTGGTGAGAAAAAAAGATAAATGTCTTACTCTTGAGGGATTTACAGTACAGTTGGAGAAGTATAGAGTATGAACAACAAAGTGAAAAATGCTTAGAAATATAATCAAAAAAATTGTTTAATTTTATGCCAACACAGATGGAGCACAGGATGGTTTCCTGTTCAGTACTTTGGGCAAAAGTCAGTCCTTATTAATTTACTCAAATGTGCAGCAGTAGAGACTGTAGAATAGGAGATAAATGTTTCCTATTCAGAGGAAAAGTATGTATCTTATCTGTGTTAGCACCTACTACCTAGCTATATAAATGAGGAAAGTCATGTAACTTTTTTAATCTTTAGTTTCCTCATCTGTAAAATAGAAATAAATAGTATTAATTCCATAGAATTAAGTTTAGTGATAATAGAAATTATTTTTACTAACTAAACTTTAAACATTTAAAAGTAACAATAGAAAATTTGGGGTTTTTTATTTATGTTTAATTTTTTAACAACTTTCCTTTTTAGGATACCTGGTTAGTATGACTATGAAAATAGTATTTAACACAAAGCTATTATGTGCTATGCATTGGTGATAAAGTTGAAAAGAGAATATTAATATTAAGAAACATATAGTCCATGAAGAAAAAAAGACATGAAACAAATATTTTTAGTATAATGTAGTTATATTTTCTTTTTTCAGAAATAAAATGATTATTTTTCTCTCCCGTTTTATTCTAAAATTCCACATATACTATATATCAGCTACATGCCTAGAACTAATTGAATTCTATGACAAAGCATACTATGTCAGATATTAGTAAAAGAAATGACAGCTATGTAACTACATTAACCAAAATGCAGGGCAACATTGAGTTATATCCAAAATATAAAATAATTCAATTAAAAAAACAAATTTTCCTTAGAAAAATTAAAACCAAGAAAAGCTGTAGCTGTGTAGATAGACTCAAAAGTTCATATTTTATCAAAACATTTAAAGCAGGAACACATCAGCCTTTGTATTCTTGAAGTGTTTGGAAAAATCTCAAAAGAAATGGCCCAATAATGGAGTGATCCCTCAAGGTTTAGTTGTGCATGAGAAAGAAAGACTAATGTAGCTAAACATTTTCCTGCTTTTTTCTTTTAAATAGATTTTCTAAATAGTAAGAAAATAAATACTTCAAATTTATGGCTTATTGCTTAAATTCTTTCTCCTCTTTTATTTTTTGGTTGCAGGAAATGCAAAAGTTGATAATAATTTTGATAAATCATTTCTCTTTCTTTAATACATTTCTTGCATTTCACAAGTAATTTATAACATTAGAACGTAAAAAAATAGTAAATGTAATTTTGGGATATAAAAATAAGTTGTCTTAGCACCGGGCATGGTGGCGCATGCTTGTAGTCCCCGCTCTTGGGAGGCGGAGACAGGAGGATCACACAGGTTCCAAGACAGCTGTGCTGGCTTAAGAGACCCTGTTTTCAAATTAAAATATAAAAATTAGGTCTGGGAGTGTAGCCCAGAGGTAGAAGGGTTTCCAGGAACCTCAGTACTACCAAAAAATAATAAAAAAATAAAGTTGTCCTAAAACGTATGTTACCTAGACATTTTTTGCTTTACTATTTTGAATCCTGACATGTATATGAGAAACAACCTGTTAGTTGACTAATAATTATTTTATTATGTCAAAACGAATTAATGCTAAACACATGATTTGAAGCTCTTACACAATAAAGGATGCTCTCAGTTTTTATCACAGTGACAATAAAAAAAACCTGAAAAGCAATATAGATACATATTGAGAAGGTATTGATTAAATTTACACTAGCATTGTGAATAAATATGAAAAATTGATCACATGGGGCTTTATACAATATAGCTTAACTTTCTGGTTTCTTTTTTTTTTTTTGGTGGTGGTACTGGGGGTTCCTGGAAGCCCTTCTACTTTAGGGCTACACACCCAGCCGTGTTTTATATATTTTTTATTTGGAAACCGGGTCTCTTGGCTGGCTTCGAACCTGCGCAATCCTCCTGTCTCTGCCTCCCAAGCGTGGGGATTACAAGCGTGCGCCACCACACCCGGCTTAACTTTATGGTTTCTAATGTGGACTTTTATTAATTAAATTTAAACTGACTCAACACCTATACTTTAAATAGGTGGTAGGTAGCATTTGATTTATATATGAATGGAATATTTCATCTCAAATCCAAGATGGCTCTCTCCTGCCTATGATATGTGCTATGATTTGAATGCATTCTCCAAAGTCAGTTTGTTGGACACTTGGTTCCCAAGCCAAGAGTGTTGAGAAATGGGAACTTTAGGGCTCTGCCCTCATGAATGTAGTAAGGTATTATTGTGGAAGTAGGTTTCTGATTAAAGGGTAAGTTTGGCCCTGTTCTATTCTCTTGAGCAAATGCTTTTTTGAACTTTTGCCTTTTACCAAAGGATGACCCAACAAGAAAGTCCTGTCCCGAAGCAGCTCTTTGATTTAAAAAAAATTTTTTTTTTATCAATTCATTGTAGTCATACATCTTAATGGAGTTCAAGATGGTGGAGGCATACATGCACACATCACTCATTTACCCCTTTCCAATCAGCCTCTTCAGCTTGAACATACAAATGTGCAGAACTGTGAGCCAAATAAACTTGTTTACTTTAAGAATTAATCAACATTTTCTCTTCTATTAAAGCAGCACAAAATATGCTAAGGGAGACAATTGGTACTGAGAGTAAGGTTGCTGCTACAGTTAATATTTTTAAGCATGGAAGTAGCTTTGGGACTGGGTAAAAGCTCAAATAATTTAGTGAAAAATGATAAAGTTCAGATTGCAGTTACAGCATATTAAGGGCTATTTTTGGAAAGACCCAAGAGAATAGGGACTATACAGACATCTTCACTCTTCTTGGGGATTACCTAAGAGGTCGTGAATGTTGGTAGGTATGTGAATGGTTAAGTCTAGTCTCATCATGTCCCAGATGGAAATGACAGATAAGGTATTAGAAAACTGGATTAAAGGTCATCTTATTATATAGTTATAAATAACTTAGTGGAATTGTGTGCATGTCTTAAGGTATTGTGGAGGACAGAACTTAAGAGCAGTGAACTAAGGTATTTGGCAGAAGAAATAACTAGGCAACAAAATGTTAAAGGTGCGTCATGAATTCCTTTGGGTTTTCTACCATAAAATGAGGGAAGAAAAATGATTTAAAGATAGAATGTATAATTAAAATTGAAACCAAATGAAAAGATTTAGAAAACTAGCAATTTGACCATGTAAAGTAAAAGACATATAAAGATTAAAAAGAGTGATGCAAACCCTCTGTGAAAGAATGGGAGGAAAGGAGGAAGGGAGGAAGGGAGGAAAGAAAGAAGAAAGGAAGGAAAGAGAGAAGGATGGAAAGAAAAAAGAAAAGAAGGAAAGAAAGAAGGATAGAAAGAAAGAATGAAGAATAAACAGATACAGAAAGGAATGATAAGGGTGCAAGCAACTATTTATTAAAGAATAATGTGGATAGGTGGTCGGCTGGCTCAATTCATCAAGATAATGGGAGAAAGACCTCAAAGACATTTTAGAGAACTTCAAAGAAACCTATGACCTCAAGGGCATGATTCTTAAGGTGGTTCTTGTGGGACCTCTCCAGTCACTTCCTAGGCTTCCATAAGATTCTGTCCCCTCTGTTCTGGTGTAGCACACTCCTGTCATGCAGGCTGAGGCTCCACCAATTCAACAGTATAAATATGATGCTAATTATTAAGTGTGCAGAATAGAAGGACTACCTCTTCCTAGATGTTGAAGGATGCCATAGTTATCTGTAAGCATCCTTACAAAGAGTTCTCACTAGGAAAATGTCTACTTACGTTATGGGAGTAGGGCAGCACCTGAGGGCCACCATAACTAGAGGGCCACCATCATGGAACTCTAACTTAGGAGAATTATAGGCATGAGACTCTAACCTGTGAGTGCTGCAGTGGATGAAGTCCAGCAAAGCCAAAAGTTTGGAACTTCCTGAGGCTTTGGGGATCAATTTTCACACAAATGTGGCCAGGATGCAGGACATGGAGTTAAGGAAGATTGTTCTTCAGCTTTCAGAGTAAATCGATGCTTTTCTCATCTGGGTTTGGACTTAATTGAGGCCTGTCAATTTTTACTTGTCTATTTCCTTTTTTTTTTGGAATAATAATATTTATCCCTAAACCTATAATAGTTCTGTCATAGGATAAACATTTTATTTTGGAGATAGGTAACGTATTTAATTTCACAGTTGGAAAGCCAAATCTGTGAAAATCTGAAGGATAAGTGTTCTAAGCAAAAGAAGTAATGATTAATATGTGTACTGTGTGTATTTCTTATAGGTTTTTCAAATGTCTTTGCAATCATTCAAGCACATTTAATTCAATAATTCTACATACCTATGTCAGATGACTGCATCCCAATATACCTTTTAAAATGTAATGTAGTTACAATACCATCTGTGTATCTTGCCGGCACTGAGCATCCATTGGGTGATGGAAAAACACATAGGAATAACTTAGATTCATACTGAAATTAAGAAAGCCCCGACTTTCTCACTTATATCTGGGCACACACACATGTGCAGATGGTGCTGATATGGACATTCTCTCAAATTCTAAGTTACTGAGCTCAGGTTTGGAGAAGCATGTGTCCACTGATCCAATGCATGGGGGGGGGTATAGGTTTATATTATGACAAAAGTATGATAAAAAGAACAAGATACCATATATAAAATCAATTAAACAATGTGAACATACAATTTGGGACAATCACATAAATTATGATTTTCTTACCATGGAAATGTGTTGTGGCAAGAATTATTATAAAATAAAGTAATCTAAAATCTACTGCTGTATTTGCTAACAAAAACAGAAGTCCTTATTCTTCTTAGGCATTACCCCTGGTATTTCTTTTGGGATACTGCACTCGCCTTGGCACTCTTTCAAATAAAACCATATCTAAAGCTACAGCACTTAGTGTGCTGAAAGCTGTATGCTAATCAACTCTAGGGTACAAAAAGGAGAGAGGAACTTTAACACATGCTGTGTTCAAAATATTTATTAGGGCTGTATGTAGCTGTCTGCTGTCCTCTTTCCAGCAGACAGCTTCTATGGGCATACTTTGCGTTTTCTCTTTCACTCCCCTTCAATATGTCTCTCTCCCTGTCCCCTCTCCTGTTATGTCTTACTCTCTTTCTGATAACCCATTGTATTTGAGTCTGATTAAACAACCTACCTATATCCGTATTTGTTTTAACTTATGTACAGTGATCATTAGACAGTGTCGAGACAGCAAAATCCACCAATGTTCTGTGACAAGCACATTGTTTTTGAGGTGTGTAGACTACTCTTAAAACTGGTAAAGAAACATTCTATTAGTCGAAGAATTACAGAGTTTATTCAGTCTTTAGGGCAGAATATCACTGAATTCAAAATTGTCCTTCCCTCCATCTACTGGACAATCCAGCAAATACATTGACTCTTTTATACTTACTAATACTTTTGTATTTAAATAGATTAAATCCTCCGGGCGTTTCCACACACTTGTTCAAAGGTTCAAAGCCAGCCTCGCTGGCTTAAGAGGCCCTGTTTCCAAATAAAAAAATATAAAATAGGTCTGGGAGTGTAGCCCAAAGGTAGAAGGGCTTCCAGGAACCCCAGTACCATACACACACACACACACACACACACACACACACACACAAACACACACACACAAACTGATTAAATCCTTCCAATTTCCGGTTTTATTAGCCTCATATATTTATGATCAATATGTTTTTTGTACCATTTATTTATGCTGATACTCAGGCTTTATAATTTTTTCCCTTCTCTGTCACATTGTATTCATTTTGTTCATTACTTTTTTCCTAATCTTTACTTAACATCTTACATGGCTTTAAAAATAAAAGTATTTTTAATTGAATGCAATTAGACCCCTAGTAAGAACTTTTCTGTAATTTGCCTTTTAAAGCAAATGTCTTAAGACCCATTATTTACTAATTCTTACTGCAGCATCTTTCTTCATTGAACTGCATTTACTCTGCAGGAATTAATTTGTATATCTAAAGAAATTTGACTTTAATTCATTGGAAAGCTTTCAATTCAATAAATTTAAATTTATTTTAATTTTCCCATTTCTAAGGTATATTTTGGCTCAGAATACATGTGTTTAATCATATTATTTCCTTGGCCGTATGAATGTATTTCATTTAAAAATATGCTAGATAATAGCCTGGGGCCTTCTGCCTCAGAATGTACCTTAGGCATGTGTTAATTGACCTATGGCACACAGGCTATTGCGCCTTAATGCTCTATTCCCAAGTCATGTGAACAAGTCCTTTCCCAGAATTTGCCATGGGCAATCTAGTATTTTATCTCTTGTCTATCACCAACTTAATCTCAGTGAGGCTCTGTTCTTTCTCTACCAGAATGATAACCAAAAACTTTGTTCTTAAATTTTATTTTTTATTTTTTTTTTGCTTCATTTTTCATAGGACTAGACCGCAACTCTTTTTTAAGACAAACATTTTATGTTTTTATTTATTTAGTTGTTGTTTTTCTAAATGTCATGATTTAATATTGATTACTTATAATATGACAGACATTTTTGCTTCATACCTTGCTTTATCTGCAAACAGCGATAGCTAATGCTCTAGTTGACTCCTTCTCATTGGTTTGTTAGGTGAGTTTATATGTAAATTCTTTTGTTAAAATGAAAGGCCAAGATTAGAACCCTGAGAATTTTTATCTTGAAAAAAAATTTTAATCAGATTTACTCTCTGAATTAATTTTATTTGTTTTAGCCAAATTTCCATCCTTCATTTAATTAAATATGCTCACATATTTGCAATACACTTGGGTATACCATAATACTTCATAACTTATTCATTACTGATAATATCTCAGTTTTGACATGAGTCCCTTCTTAAAGTAAACTTACTGTTCATTACGAGATACAAACTAGTGGTGTTATTTTTACATTGCTGCAGCAACATATACTTAATGTAGGCTCTACAATCAGACTGCTTGTGTTTATATTCTTGTCTGATTTGTTTTTAGGTTCATCTCTGAGATAATGTTTTTAATAATGTTTTTATCCAGAATGATATATCATCTGTTTTCTACAGTTAGTTGGCAGAACAAAATATATTATTAATAATAGTAAAAAAGTCACAAATAGTAGTGATGTATTGTTCCTTACATACTAGATATTTTTAACCATCTTACTTAAAGTAAAATGAGAAATTAATTAGATTGCTCCAACTCACACAAACAATTAAAGAGGCAGTACAAAATTTTCCCCCCAACTTATCTACTTCCACAGACACTTGAACATTTCTTTTTGATAAAATAACAAAAAATTCTCTAAAGGAAATTGTTTTTGTAATGAATGCTGCTGATGATGTTGATAAATGCTATAGGTAAAAATGACATTTTTAACTACATTTTTAACTTATCATTTACCTACGTAGACATGTGACAAAAGCAAATTTCATTAAATTTTTATTTTATTTTTACCTGTACCTATCAGATTCTGGAACACTAATTACTAGAACAATCATATTCTGTGAAACAGCTACATTTTCTTTTTCAAGCTGAAATTTTAATGGAATTTGGTTCCTGAGTTTGATTGTTGCTAAACACTTTTTCTGATTAGAATTATGATTTATAAAATGATAATTATTATCAGATCACCTATACTTTTTATAGTTTCTTTTTTGTGTGTGGTGCTGGGAATTTAACCTAGGGGCATTCTACTTTCAACCTATGCCCCTGGCGCCAAATTTTTATTATTTTGAAACAAGGTGTCACTAAGTTACAGAGGGACTCACTAAATAGCTGAGGCTGGCCTCAAACCCAGATCTTCCTGTTTCAGCCTCCCAAATACTGGTATAACAAGCATGTTCCACCATGCCCAGCTTTTTCTATATTTTCTACTACATTGGGCAAAGTTAAATGTCTTGCTGTAATAGGGAATCAATTTTATACAAAGAACTCATAAAACTATGATAATTTCAAAATAATAATAAAATATTTTATTTTATATCAGAAGATATATTTTTAGATTGATCATTAAGTAGATTGTTTATATAGAAGGGAAAATATACCTACATTAAAAGTCAGAGATATTTATAAAGCATTATTTTTCCACTTTATTTTCAGAATACAGCAGAACAGGACAAGCGACTAATTTCCTATAAAAGCAGTTATTTGCTTTCTGAATTCAGCGGTAACAAAGTTGAAGCCCATTGAAATGGCCTTTTCCAGGATCATTCAGAAAGTCCAAAATCTTCTTTTACAATGCAAGATACTGATTTTGGATCTCTTTAAAAGAGCCAAATTTCTATCCTTTCCAGTACTTAGAGAATCCACACTTGGATAATATATTCTGGGCAAGAAAACCATTATAGAAAATAAAAATCTCTACTCTTGAATGTGAGGGAAGAAAAAAAATTACATAAAAAGAGACAAAGAAAAATATTGAAAGAATATGTCAATCTTAAGTTTTTGTATATATATATATATGCATATTTTTAGTTTTTTTATATAGTAAATATTTTTAACTGAAAAATGTGACTGTGTTGATATGTTCTACCTGTTTTCAAATGCAGCATTATTTTAGTTTATCTTGAATAGTGAAGCACAAAACGACAAAGAATTTTCAGAGTTGTTTCAAAGTTTGCAAAAGTATCAATAGTACTGTTCAAATGGGTAATGTGCCTTAAACAGTTCTTGTATATAATTATTTTGCATTTCTAGTGGATTTAACATGTAAAGTACTTAGAGTTATTTATGATTTTTCCAGACATACCATTTTCTCTTAGCAATGCCTTTGGCTTTTAAACATTGTTTCCCATTAATAAAAGGAAGTGACATTTTGAAATGAGGAATGAATGTAAGCTTTAAATAAATTGCATATGATTTACAATTTTAAATCTGGCATTTAAATAGGGTTATACAATTCAAAATATGTTCTCTCATTACATGGTTTAGTTTTGAAGTATAAGCCATTGTTCATAATCTTGAACTTCCATTAAAATGTCTTGTTTCCATCCTAAATATTAGAACAGATCCTTAAGATATGATGCGAAGCAGATGTAGTTAATTAGCTAAGCAATAGTGGTGCATTGTTTAGTCAAATGAAGGTGTATTTCATTTTGGAAATACTGAAATTGTCTCCTAGACCATGGCAGAAATATATTTTATAATACTTACTACATATGTATTTCTCTTATGTAGATTTTTCTTTATAAAGATGGTTTATCCAATATTGTTAATTGTTAACATTTATGAACTGCAGGCCTACAACTGCCTCAGATTGTTTACTAAAACTCTTTATAACTTAAATATACTGTTCATATTCCATATTCTTAGGCTCTTAAAAAATTTTTTCCAAATATTTCCATGTTGGTAAAAGAAAAAGATTATTGAAAGGCCCATGGCACAAAAGATCATTTGACTTAAAAGGTAGTTCATGATTTATGACATTGTTACCACCCATCATTGAGTCAATGAGGCTTGAAACTGACTAATGTTTCTCTTCATTTTGTTTGTTGGAAACATTTATAACTTCCTCCAGGGATTTTTCATTGCTGTATTGTAGAGTAGTGGGGGAAAAAATCTGGAATTCTTCTTTGTTTTTAATTACACTTGAAATATAATACTTTTTATTTATTATTACTGAGAATACTTTTATTTAGCTCAGTAAATTTCTCTTTTAGATTTTGTAGATGCAGTGTGATAAAGGTTAAAAAAGAGCATCAATAACAAAATCCTTTTAAAATGAGCAATGTTTCATCAAGTGATCAGTTAATTATTTGCTTTGACTCTATAAATTAAAAGTAAAGTTGGGATCTTACAATTTCCTCTTAGAAACAGTTCAAGCCAATTAAAAAAATAAGATTATGATGCCTTCATAGTTTTAGTTGTTCTACAATGTAATAAATATGACATTGATTAAAGGAAGTTTTCTTGGTTAAAAAAAAAGTGGATGAAATGCTTTTCATATTTCTGCTACAAGGTAAAGACATCATCACTTTATCCAAATGATGAACTTCTAGGATTTGTGTTTGGTTTCTATTGTTTGGTGTTTGCACAAAAATTATTCTCACAAGCAGAATTTCATGTTGTCTTTCTCTAGAACCTCAAGTTGCTCTTTCTATGTTGTCCCTTGATTTTGATGTTCAGCACACTGAGAATCACGTTGGATGCTTTACTGAGGATCCTACTTTTGTTTATTATCAAAAAATAAAATATACTACGTAAAACATTTACACAGTGGCAAGCATAATTATGTTCTTAATAAAGAGTTTCTTAATTACATACATGTGCTATATTGTTTAAGAACTGGAGCTCTGCTTTCAGATAAATTTTACTTTCAATCTAGGATTTGCCACTTTCTGGTTGAGAGACATTTGGAAAGTTTCTCAAAATTTCCTCATTTATCTTTCCTCATGTGAAAAAACAGAGCACCTCTTCCACACATGCACAAGCAATGCATCTCCATGCCAGGCACATATTGCATCCTTAACTAATGTCAGTTAAATTATTTCTGTTGATACTGTAAACTATTGGAAAGTATGTTTCTCCTGTGAGGTGAACATTGGAGTATGTTAGAACTCAGAATGTGTTTAACAGACCTCGCTGGAAGCTGGACCTGACTACCTATGGAAGAGCAGGGAAGCAGAAGGGGATATTACATTATGCTTATCCCTACAGAAGCCCTTGGTGGCACTGGTGATTTCTGATCCACCAGGACAAGGAGTATTTATCACAGAAAGCCCTAAAAGGAGCAGATACATATGCTAGCAGCCATGTGGCCATCAAGGAGAACAACTCAATGGTACATTGAACACATTCTCTAAGAAAGCTACAAACTAGTCAGGGAGAAATGGTTGGCAGTCTTGTAAATACGTACACAAAGTAAAAACAGATAAACATTAACTTACTATTTTTAAGCCTGTCATAGCCTCGTAGATACAAATTAAATAGAAATTTAATCTAAAGTTATTACTGTTCACAACTACTTTTTCCATATAATTTCAAATTGTTTCACATTCCTTTTTAAAGTAGATTTTCATTTTTGCCCTGATTATTCATGAGATGTTCTATATGGTAATATTTGAATATATTCTAGAACAAAATGCCCTGTCATCTTTGAGGAATACCAACAGTGGTACTAACATGTCTAGTTTGCTTCAGTGTAGCATAACCATCTAAAAAAGCATATTTAGATGATTTTGAGCATATTTAGAGCACAGCCATTTTAGGTGATAAAATAACACAGTCAGCTTCTCTCTTAAGTAAACCATTTGAAAGAATCAAATATATGGCAAGCTATTTTTTTAAATGATTGTCTCCTCTTTCTCATCATTTTCTACAGTAGAAATATGTAAAAATGTTATTATGCAAAAACCAGGTCATTGCCAGGCATGTTGGCGTACACTTGTAATCCTAGCATTCGGGAGACGGAGACCAGAGTATTGTGGTTTGCAGACAGCCTCAGCTATTTAGTGAATCCCTTCGCAACTCAGTGAGACCCTGTTTCAAAAGTAAAAAGACTAAAAACTAGGCTGGGACTATAGCCTGTAGTACAGTGCTCCTGGGTTCCATCCAGGTACCACACACCAAAAAAAGCTCAGAAGTAGTTGCCAGCAATATTTTATCACTGATGTACAGTGAAAGATATTTCTTCAAGGGAAAGATCATGTTTAGCTAATCAGACTCAGAAAGGCTTGACTCCAACCCTGACACGTGAGCATTGTAGACTAAACACATAGCTACATCTAAAGAAAGAGACATATAAAGTGGCAGAAATGAAAACTCTAAATTAGAACAAGCAGAAGTTAAACCTAGGAGCTCATAGTGCTACCTGAATCAGGTACAAATGTTGATGGGGATGAGAATCCAGCCGTGGCTTCTGGAATGGCCTTAGAAGTAGTGAGGAAATATATGAACTGATGAAAAAATTATAGAAATCTGGTCTACTTTTACTCATATGTAGGATTTACATTACCCTATAAGCATGATGCAGAAACTCAAAGCCAACATCTAGTTTGGAATCAAGAAAAGACTTGGGGCCCAGGGCAGGGCAACTCCCTGCTGGTCATAAATCCTTAAGAATGGACTTGATAGAAAACAAAAGCCATTGCAAATATTTTATAAACCCCACCAGCTCCCCCCACAACAAAGAACTCCGTTTGATAAAGAGGCTTTCAGATAAGTATGTGTAAAGTTATAGAAGAGCAAAGGGAAGGAATGGAAAGAATAAGAAAGAACATTAGAAATAAAAATAGCATTGCGTTTAGAATAATAGAATTATATTTAGAAATATAAAAATGTGTACAGTGTAAGGGTAGAATTTAATAGAATAGTTAAAGAGGAGCTTGGATACTATAAATATACATCTGAAAAAAAATCACCTAGAATGCAATGTGGAGAAATTTTTATGTTGCCATAAAAACAATTACAATCCTAAGTGTGATAGAAAATGAATTTATTATGTTTAAACTTCTTTATTAGTATACTGTGTGCATGGGGGCGGATATACTAGGAAGAAACCTAGGAGCATTCTACCTCTGACCTACTTCCCATTCCTTTTTTTTAATTATTATTTTTCTATATTTAAGCAAGGTTTCACTAAGTTGCTAAGGGCTTTCCTAAATTGCCCAGGCTGGCTTCAAACCTTTAGTCCTTGAGTCTCAGCCACCCAAATACTGGGAGTATAGGAGTGTGCCATCATGTCTGGGTCAATATAGGTTTCATATATTTTTATTGGTGCAGTATAATTATACATCATAGTGTGAATCAAAGTGATATAAACCTAAACCATGTAGCATTTGATTTGTTTCCCCCTTTTGACAGGGATCTGACATTGGTCTGATCAGTCTAAGATTACCGTGGTTTATGAGAAAATTGCTTTCTGTGAGCTTTAGGAGAGAATCTTCCCTGTCCATTCAAGTAATGGAAAAATTCAGTTTCATGTGTTTATGGGAATGAGGTGTCCATTTTCTTACTGCTTGTCAGCTGGAGGCAGCCCTTAGTGCCTAGAGGCCTCTATCTGGTCTTTGCACAAGCAAATCATATTTCAGGACCAGCAACAAGGGCCAAATTTTTCTCACGTTACTGTCTCAGGACTCTTTCTGCTACCTTTTGTCACTCCATCTTTTTTTATTGCAGCAAGAATATTTTCCAAGGGAAAGACTTAACAATATCAGATTATACCTACATGAATAATATAAAATCATCTATTTACCTCAAAGTCCTTAAATTTAATCTCAACCGCAAAACTCCTGTTGCCCTGTATGGCGGTATATTCATTGGTTCTAATGAATAGGGCAACAGTTTGGGAGCTATTGTTCTGCCTGCACTAGATCAACTGTTGCTCCACCAAAAATGCATATCCAGCCCAAATACCATCACCCCCTCTCAAAGTCTCCCAAACCTCAGCCCATTTTATCATTAAAAAATCCAAAGTCTCAATAAAATGTTAACATCTCAAAGTCCAAAATCTCATCAAGTGAATCATCTAAATTAGATAAGAGTGAATTGGGACATATTCCACCCTCAGACAAAATTTCCCTCCATCTTTGGGGAAGAAAGTGAAGAAACATGTTAAACTTTGGCAAAGTTTAGTGGTAGGACAGACATAAGACAAAAGTTAAATACATCTCAGTTTAAAAAAATAGGAGCTGGGCATGGTGGCGCACGCTTGTAATCCCCGCACTTGGGAGGCTGAGGCAGGAAGATCACACAGGTTCAAAGCCAGCCTCAGCTACTTAGTGAGACCCTATTTCCAAATAAAATATAAAATAGGTCTGGGAGTATAGCCCAGAGGTAGAAAGCCCCTGGGTGCCAACCCTAGTATCACCACCAAAACAACAACAACAACAACAACAATAATAATAATAATAATAATAATATTAAAAATAAAAAATAAAAAAAATGGAAACAGAATCCAGGCACAGTGGTACATGTCTATAATTCCAGTACTTGGAAGGCAGAGACAGGAAGGTGGCAGGTTCAAGGCCAGTCAGCAACTTTATGATACCTTCAGAAATTTTGCAATACCTTATTTCAAAATAAGTAATAAAAATGGTTGGAGTGTAGTTCAGAGATAGAATGCTCCTGGGTTCAAAACCCAGTACCAAAAAAATAGAAACAAAAATGATGTCAATGGTCTCAAGAAAATAATATCTTGCCATACCAATTCTAATAAGACTCAAGGCCCAAGAAGAATTATCTGCAATGTATATTTTTGCCCTTAGAAGTATCCTTCTCTATTTATAAAAGTGGCAGATCTGTGGTGGTGAGTAGTTTCATCAAACTATTTCTTGCTGCAGGAAGTTTGGGAATTTAGTATGTGTCATCTACTTCATATTTACCCTACCCCTTTCATTCCAAGCTAGCAGTATTTCCTTTTATATGGAATTGCCAGGAAACTCATGGATTTCTCATGCATGTTATATTCATTCCATAAGACAAAAGCTCTCTCATAGAAAATCTAGTATTATAGTATTTTTGAAAAAGATAAGATACATATTAAGTACTGTTATATATTATCCCTGGATAACATAGATATAATGAAATAAAAACATAGGCAAAGTGTATACATAGTGAATTAATCATAGGGTTATCTGTTGTAGAATGATGGAAAGAAGAAAATGGAGGGTACTTTTAAAGGCCTCTACTTTTGCCTTTTTCTTTAGTATTTATTTCAAGGCAAAAACATAAAATGTTTGCATTTGTTTGTTAATTTTTTTTTTCTATACTGGGGATGGAACCGAGGGGCATTGTATTTCCGAGCTACACTCCCAGCCCTATTTTTTAGTCATTTTATTTTTTTCAAAACGGGCTCGTTGAGTTGCAAAGTGCCTCTCTAAGTGGCTTTAGTTGTCCAGAAGCGCCAACTTCAGGTCTCCGCCTCCAGAATGCTGGAATTACAAGCATGCACCACCACACCAGGCTATTTGTTCATTCTTGATGGTAGATATCTAGGTGTTTGTTATATCAGTCTCAGTTATTTTCTGTAATTAAAAATAAAAATTAAAATATGAACTGTTAATCCTTCAGAGAATTGTTTTGATAAATGGATTTTAGGTCAACAGCCCTATAAACATTCTTAGCTAAAACATTCAGCAGACTAACAGTGGGCTTTCTGGAGTAAGCCAAGGCTCCTAAAGATACCATTTTGCAGAGACAGATGGGCAGATAGGTACTGTCCAAACACTTAGCATATGCTTCTCTGTGTAGATCAGAAATTTATTTCTGGGTATTAGTTTTGCATGGCTTTAGTTACAGAATAGGCAATGGTTATTAATTTTTCAGAGTGCGATCACTTGTCCCAGAAGAATTTATGTATAAATGCTCTCATATTTTTCTAAGGTTTTAAAAATCCAAATACACTAACCCTTGAAATTACTGGTAATTAGGTTTATTATTTATAATTTATTTATCAGATGACATGTAATTTTAATTTTTAAACTCTAGTTCATAAAACAACAACTTAAAATGTTAATGAGGGTGTCACATATGTACATATGATGTCTTTATTTCTGTTGGTGGAAAAAGTAGTTTTAAAAAAACACAAATGTTTCTAATATTCTCATCATGATATACACTTTCTAACTGATGATGACCACAGAGTATGCTCTCATAGTCTCCGTGACTTCTGTTTGAAAACTTGAAGTAACAAATGTGGACTAACCACAGGTTTTAGGTAAGAAAGCAAAACTCTCATTGAATCAAGTTGAAAAAAATTGGAAAAAAAGTATTTTTAAGGAGCGGCATAATAGAATTCTCATTCAGTTAAAAAGAAACTTAAACCATAATTCTACATACCATTTTCCTTTTTCTCTTTCCCGTTTCTATTTTGCTGTTTTCCCATTAATGTTGCCTTTGAAATTGATTGAATTTACCAATTAAAAGTACAGGCTTTTTTTATATGGTTTGAAAAAATGTTGTTCATCTTATATAGGGATATATGCGGTGCATATAGACATGTTATTTAATATGAAAACTATGTAGTTTGTGTTCTGTTAATCCAGCATCATCTGATACTACAAAAAAACAAAATTCCTTAATCTTTTTCAAGTTCACAAAAAATTCTGAGAACAGTCATGAATAGCAAACCAGCACAATCTTATACAAAAATAACATTGTACTATTTAATAAGCTAATCCCATTAACATTCTGGCTTCTTAAACAGTTTCAAATGTGAAAAACTCCACAGAATGAAAAGATGAATCCAGGTGAAACTGCATAGAAACTGGAATGCATAATGCATCAAGTTTTACACTAATAATTTATGACTATGCCTCTCTAGACAATACATATTAAAAACCTTTTCAGATAAGTGAGTTTCTTGTAATTATTGTTGTCCAAGCAGTCTGTATTTACAACTTTGATTTTTCTGTTAAATCAATAATTATTTGAAAGCATTTTAAGAAATTAAAGTAGCTGAGTTTTCCATTTTAACTTTTATTGTTCGTTTCCAGTTTTATTATATTGTGCTTAGATAAATAATTTTCTACCTTTAAAAGTTTCTATTCTATGCTTTTTGTGCTTTTCCATTTTAGGAAATGAATAAGTAACACTTTCATAAAGAGTTCATTTGTACTACTTAAAAATACTGGAAAATATCTGGAAAATTCCACATTGTATATATAGCTCAGTAAAATAATTCAGCTAACAATTGATAGTATTTGTAATATATAATTAAACAAACACTTTGAGTATTACTAAGGAATATTAATCCCCATATAAATTAACAATTCTACATTAAAATATTTAATAACACCTAAAAATATAAGTATCAAATCCTATAAAAGAAAACCAAAGTAGAAATTCAATAAATTTTGAAGATATACACATGTCACAATATTTAATATTACATTTGGGTTGAATTTTCACATTAAATTTAATAAAAATGATAACAAAATGCCTGAATTTAATTAAGATCATATATATACCAAATGTCATAGTTTCCTTTACAATTCTTTCAGATTGTCTCTTTTCCTTATAGACTAGTCATCTTTGATACTTTGAGAAAATATCACTTAACTACTTTGCTGAGTGGAACACAATGATTCTGCTTTTAGACATTGTAGAATTTCAAATACTTCTAACATAAAATAATTATAACAAATAAAAGTACTACTACTATATTGGCCTTTTATATACCATAATTTGTGAGATGTCCATTTAAATATTTTGTGCATTTTAAAAAATCGTGTTGGCTGCCTTTTTTATTGGTTCATAGAAATTCAATACATTATTTTCTTTTTTGGATATATATGTTTATAATGTCATCTCTTATTTAGTAAGTTGCCTTTTCATACTTTCAATTGTGCTTTTTAATAAACAGAGATTTCCCATTTTAATTTAGTCTTACAAACCAATTTTCAATCATTATTAGAAATTTCACATTCTGATAAAGAAATTATTACCTATTCCTAAATCACAAAGATGCTCACCAATGTTCCTTTCCACATCTTCAGTTCTTTTACTTTTGAAATTTATACCTGTACTATAATTGGAATTAATTTTTGCATGTTGTTTCAAGTACGGGTCAAAATCATATTATGAGTAATTTTATGCACAGCTAATGAAAATATTATTTCTTCTATAGCAGTGCAGTGGCACCATTCTCAAAAGTCGGTGGCCATGTATGAGCTATATACAGAGTCTCTATTTATTCTAGTGGTATATTTTTCCAATTTGTTTTTTTTTATTTTGTATAGTCTTTTAAGCATAATTGTCTTTTAAATGTCTTCTTATCTAGTGCTTTAATATTATATTTTTAATTTCACGTTGATGACAGAATAGAAAGTCACAGATCAGGCTGGGCATGGTGGAGCATGGTTGTAATCCCAGCATTCAGCATTCCAGAGGCAGAGAAGGGAAGATCACGGTTTGCGGAAAGCCTCAGCTACTTAGCGAGGCCCTTCTCAACTCAGTGAAATCCTGTTCCAAAAAATAAAAAGACTAAGTCGGGCATGGTGGTACATGCTTGTAATCCCAGCATTTGGGAGGCTGAGATCAGAGGATCACGGTTCGCAGACAGCCTCAGCTATGGAGGTCAAATGCCTCTGGGTTCCATCCCCAGACCCACAAAAATAAATAAATAATAAATAAATAAATAAATAAGTAAATAAATAAATAGCTCATAAGTAGAATGCCCCTAGTTTCATCCCTGGTACTGCAAAAGAAAAAAGAAAGACAGAAAGAACAAAAGAAGAAAGAAAGAAAGAAAGAAAGAAAGAAAGAAAGAAAGAAAGAAAAGTCACAGATCTTGTTTCTCCACAAAAATATCAAATCAACAATTTAACAACACTGATTTAATAATATGTAGAACAAATGTCTTTGGAAAATGTTTGAATGCCACAGAAAAGTTACCATCCTCTAGATGAGTACAATGCATTAAGGTAGTCAGGAGAGCAATTTCTTACCTAAGCCCCTTCTCAAGCTGGCTACCTTAGCACTGAAAGATTATTCACTTGTGATGATTTTCTCAGGGGAAAAGAGACAGGTGCATGTGTCTAACTTTCTGCCCTGGAGACTAGTGTTTAATCTCAGCTTCTCAGAGCACTGACTGAATTGGCAAAACTAAAATGTATGATAGACACTGAGAGCACAGTAAAGCAACAGTGGATCACTTATAGTTGGCATAGCTTTGTACAACTGGGAGAAGACACAAAATGCAAAGATTCTATCCTGGGAAGGACAGGGAGAGGGGAAGAAGGAAAAGAGACTTTTTTTCCAACATTATCCAGGATTATCAGAGATTTATACCTGGAATGCACAGATGGTTCAACATATAATAATCAATCTCGTATACCATGTTGACAGAACAAGGGAAAATGATCCTATAATCAATGCATACACAAAAAAGAGACATTTGATAAAATTCAACACTCTTCTATGAAGCCAGTAATCCTTGAAGTGGCTCTTATTGTTAAAAAAATATTGTTTTCCAATATTTGCCCCTTGAACAGATATTTAAAGGCTTTAAAGATGTGTTATTTTATTTTAAACTTGATCTGATCATTTTTTTGCTTGTTTGTTTGTTTGTTTTTGGTGGTACTGGAGTTCCTGGAAGCCCTTCTACCTCCGGGATACACTCCCAGAACTATTTTTACATTTTTTTTTAATTTGGAAACAGAGTCTCCTAAGCCAGCACGCACGGCTGGCTTAGAACCTGCACGATCCTCCTGTCTCTGTCTCCCAAGCACGGAGATTACAAGCGTGCGCCACCACGTCCGGCCTGATCTGATCATTTTTGTTATCATGAGCTTTGATGTTGATGTCTTAATATTTACTACCTCTTTTGGGGATGAAAAGATGGATTGGAAGTGTGGTAACAGCAGTAAAAGTTATATGAATGGGGGTGTCACTTTATGATATAGTAAAAGTAGAGTACAGCTAGTTTCATTGAGGTAGGAGTTTGGGTCATGTTACTCTGAAATGACCATTACTCACTTAAGCAGAGAAGAAAAGAATATAGCTGGATATAAACCAAATTCTAGAAAAGTGTCAGGTTAGAGAAACATATTTAATAATCATAAACATAGAACTATAACATTTTTCTGGGAGTGATGTTACTTAATAAAGGAATATAAAGAGGAAAAGAAACTGTCCTGAAAAGAAGACCTGAAGCATGAGCATTCTGAGCTAGCAAAGAAAATGATCTCAACAAAAACATGAAAGGAATCAGGTCTGATGGTCCAAACCTATAATCCCAAAACTTGGAAGACAGACAGGAGGATTGCAGTTTTGAGACCAGCCTCAGCAATAGAAAGACTCTCACTAATTAGCAAGACCCTATTTCAAAATAAAAAAAAAAATAATAAAAAGGACCAGTGGTGTAAGG
Source organism: Muscardinus avellanarius (assembly GCF_963383645.1). Classification (NCBI taxonomy): domain Eukaryota; kingdom Metazoa; phylum Chordata; class Mammalia; order Rodentia; family Gliridae; genus Muscardinus; species Muscardinus avellanarius. Next base: position 70,930,573 of record NC_137788.1, read on the forward strand.
GTGTAACTTGAAGATAGAATGGCCCTGGGTTCAATTTCCAGTGCCACAAAAAAAAAAAAAAAAAACACAGATTAACAGTTAAAAGAGAGCAGTAAAATGATCAAAGAATGACCTTCAAATCCTCTGAATTATAATGGTCTCATGTTTGAATTGTTTATATTTTTGAGAAGTAAAGGAAGTTTTATGATTTGAAATATGGGGAAATATATACCAGCAAAGTTTTATAACATACTGAAATATTAACATATGAAAATAAAATTGTTACCATAATATTTATTGTAATGTGTTAGAATTAAGTAGATCCTTGAATCTTGAGCCACATCATTGCAAAGAAGAGGGAGGAAGTTTAATTATGGTTAATGATGAGCCTCAGACTTCAGAATTCAATGATAGGCTCAGAACTGGAAACTAGGAATTTGGAGAGTCAATCTTGGATTCTTTTCACTACTCTATCCAACCCATGCATCCACATTTAAAATATTTTAAAAATAAAGAGTTTATTCTGTATTATATAACATCAAATGATATTTTAATTTAGTCATTAGGAAATTTAGTCATTAGGAAATTTGCTAAAAAGTTTATTAAATTCTACATTTATTTGATTTACACATTTGTTTTGACAACTTTATAGTATAAAAGGAAAAACTTTCAATTGTTAAAACTAATGAGTTCCTTTAATTGTTATCATTGCTTTTTTAAAAAATTGTTATTGGTGCATTGTAGTCATACATCTTAATGGGATAAAAGATGGTGGAGACATACGTGTACACATCACTCAATTAGCCCTTATCCAGTTCCTCCCCCTTCCTCCTTTCCATGCTTGGCTTAGTGATTGACTTTGATATGTTTAAGTACTGATAACTCACAGAAAACTTAAAAATTGGCCTGATGCAGATGACTTTAGAAGGAGGATATCTAGAATGATTTTAAATGATTTTGAAATAAAGCTGTAATCCCTGTAGTTAAGAAGCAAATATAACCAGGTGTGGTGGCGCAAGCTTGTAATTCTAGGGTTTTGGAGGCGGAGACAGGAGGATCCACAGGCTTGGGAGCCAACCGCACTGGCTTAAGAGACACTGTTTCCAAATAAAAATACAAAATAGGTCTGGGAGTGAAGCCCAGAGGTAGAAGGGCTTCCAGGAACCCCAGTACCACAAAAAAAAAGCAACTGCATTCTTAGGAAGCAATGAACAATGAGATAGTGGCCTTAGCTTTGAATAAAATTCAGAATAACAAAGCGCTTTTTGTAATGCAGTAATGCTTAGAGAACTTATCACTGTGAGGTCACTGTGGGAGAGATTGATTCACCCTTCCATTCATATGAAACTGAAACAATTTTCCTTTCTATCAAGCTACTCCTCTTTATAAAGATAGGTGATATTTTCCAGATCATAGTAATGTAGTTAAGACACTTAAACTTCCTGATTGTTTTGATGACTAATAGGCGACCTGGGCACTGGAGATGCACATCAAAACAACTGTGCTTAGATAAGGAAAAGGATATTAGAAAAATGCAAAAAACAGAAAACACTTTTCTTCAGACAAGAGCTACAAAACTCAAAAACGCATTTTAGCATTAAAAGTCATTTCAGTTATGAACATACAAGCGATTCTAGTACAAGATTGTCCCTAATTAAGGCATCTGTTACTATGGTTTTAAATGTGCAGATTTTTTACACTTTCCATGAAAAATTGAAGGATTTACTTGAACCTTTTATTTAATCCTATTGCCTTTTTATGCTCCAGAGAAATGTAAAGTGCAATCAAGTCCTTTATTCAATTCAAACTATTGTGGGAACCACAGAAGTTCAATTAAAGCATCAGCCTTCTATTAATCTGTTGTCTAGTAATTACCACACCTTGTCCATTGTATCCTATTCATTTGCACAACGTTCCCTCAATAGACTCAAGTACGTGGAAGTGCCCCTCCTGACAGAAAGAACCTTGATGTGCTTTGCAGGAAGGACTATGCAGAAGTGCAGCTATTCTAAAAGGAAAGAGTAACACTTTGAAGTAATGACCTGGCTAATTAATGCTGAATTCCAGGAGAAATCCTATTCCTACTCAAGTACTTATGACATCCACATTAATACTAAATGAGCCCATCAGAATTAATGTCCTCACAATAAATACCAAAGGAGTTGAGAATGATTAGGCTATTATTGTAAAGTGTTACACAGAAAGACAAAAAAAAAGACTGAGGCTTAAAATAAAATTGTAGTGATTTGTTTCTGAGATTGGAAATCATGGAATCTATATTTATTAAATACAATAAAGACAGGGAAATACACAGAATATTTTATTAACAGTGCAGTTCATTTATAAATGCAAGAATGATTTGGTTTAAAATTATGTCTAAATTCAATGAAGATGTTATCATATTATCTCTGCTATTGAATTTATAATTTACATCTTATGTAGAATATAAACATATATATATATACTTATGAGACAT